>NC_138770.1:685820767-686021813 GCF_965119305.1 Pelophylax lessonae | reverse complement strand
AATGGTGAAAAAATAAAATAAATGGTAGAGTATAGTGAAAAATATCCCCGTATAAAGCTGCAGCAAGAAATGTATAGGATAACATACATATCATAAATATTCTTTGTGAGAGGCGCGCTAACCCAAAGGTAAGCCATAAATATACACTGATAATCATCACAAATAACAAACGGTGAAAAAATTCCATAATCAAATGACATAAAAAGTGAAAAGTTCATATATCCCATAAAATAAAGAAAGTAAAGTTCCTGCAGACAAAAGAAAGTAAAGTTCCGATATGAGCTCGGCGCTCCGCTTCTTTTTGCTTTTGGGGACTTTGGAACGGAGGAACGCCTGTCTGTGAAGACTGACCGGAGGATTGTGGGTAACATAGTGACGGTTTACTGACACAAGTGCGTTCTGACTTCCTCTACACAGAGAGTCACATTGGGTTTTGGTAAGTATAGTCACATGGGGGTGTTTGGAGGAGACGTGGGGCTTTTCCTTTTCTTGGAATGCAGAGTTGGATCCACAGATGATTATCTATACTACTATTATCCCGCATTGGTGTTGGACTTTCTTTTGTCTGCACAAACTTTACATTCATTCAATTTTATGCGATATATGAACTTTTCACTTTTTATGTCATTTGACTATGGAATTTTTTCACCTTTTATGTTATTTGTGGTGATTATCAGTAGGGATGCACCTATACCAAGCATCTGCGCGAGTATCGGTACTCACCAAAATGCTCTCAATACCAAAAGGGATACTTTCTAGTGTGATTTGCGTCAATACAAGATGAATGGGTGATAATCGCACTGCAAATAATGGCATGCAATTTGAACAGGAAAGGGGTGCGATTCCTGTCCGAATCGCAAGTGATTTTCCCCAACGCTCCTGTGTGTGTATAAAAAGGGATTAAAGCGCCATCAAAAAATATGTTAGAACTCACAGTACACAGGCACTGGAGGGGATGTAGAGGTGATCCCCCCCCCCCCCAAGCTGACATCACTTCCGCCCTATACCCATGGGTCAGAGGCATAACTAGAACCTTCAGGGCCCTGGTGCAAGAAACCATGAAGGGGCCCCCAGACCCCTGGCCGGGGGCCCTTCCCTTCAAGCCTGAGGCTCTTCCCACTGATCCTGGGGCCCTTTACTCTCGTTGCGGGGCCCTTTATTACTTCTGCAGTGGGCCCCCTTCCTGCCATCTTGGGGCCTCCCCACGGGGGTGTAGTGCCAGGGCCCAGGCGCAAGTGTGACCCTTGCGATCCTGGTGTCACCCACTGGTGTCAGTAGTTTTTTATTTATTGGTATTTTAATTGTATTATTTTTTATCATTTTATTTTATTTTTTTACAATGTGACTGACTATGACTCTGTCCATTCAGAAAAGGAAGGAGCTGGTAAATTACATATTTACCAACCCCTTCCTGGTTCTCTATTGTGACACATCTCCTGCAGCAGCCGGCAGGAGAGGGGAGGGAGCACAGTAAAAGGGGGGGGGGACCAGGGGAGCACACAGGGGCCCAGAGATAGCAGAACACAAGTGAACTGGATAGGAGGAGTGGCGGGGGCAGCATACAGAGGAACCAATCTCCTCCATTTTCCTCCTGCAGCTACAGGAGGAAAAAGGAGGACAGTGATTTCTCTACATGCTGCCCCCGCGCCCCCCCCCTCCTATCCAGGTGTACAGAGGAGCCCCACAGGCCCCCTGGAGCATGGGGCCCGGTTGCAATTGCAACCCCTGCAACCCCTTTAGTTACGCCCCTGCCATGGGGTCTCGGGAAACTTCTCCTCCGGCCCTGTGAGCACCTCCAGTGGCCCTGATTTCCTATCATCAGCGGACCAGGACACCTATGTAGATTATTTTGCATGTGGCCACTGGCCAGATATGAACTGTGAATTTTAACATTTTTTAAACTGCCCGCTAGATGGTGCTTTAATTCCTTTCTTTACACACACAGAAGAGAAGTGAGGGGAATTGCACCGCATTCCTGTTCAAATCGCATTCTACTCTTTGCAGTGCAAATTTCGTATATTGACCCAAATTGCACCGCAAAGTATCAGTACTCGGTATCGGCGAGTACTTGACCGAAAGTATTGGTACTTGTACTCGCCAATAAGAAAACGGTGTCAGTGCAACCCTAATTATCAGTTACACATGTATCTATATTTATGGTTTACTTTTGGGTTAGTGCAGCATCTTAAAAAGAATAATTATAACACACTGCCGTTTATTTATTTTTACCCTCGTCACACTGATTATTGTTAGAAATGTATTGTCTCATGAAGGACATAACAACAGGTTCTCTTTAATGCTGGCCCCACCAGCTGCACATACTCATCTAGATTTTGCTCCCATGTCGTTCCTTTTGCCCATGAGGATCAAAGAGAGAAAGTTGCAACAAATGAGAACTTGAACAAAGCTGAGGAGCCCCCCCCCCCCCCCCCCCCAATGTAATTAGGGTCAGGATAAAGTATCTGAAAACCCTGAGACTACAAAAGCACAATAACATGTGACAAGTTACATAAAATAAATCTTGAACCATGATGATAGAAAACCATTTTGACATGTTTTTGTGCCAGTCACCTGACCGGTTTCTTAGTAAAATAGCTAGGCACCCAAAATTGGAGCAAAAAGTCCAAGGGACTGAGGGAGTCTGGAGGTCTCAGACAAGTAAGAGAGAGTCTGTGGTGCCAGGAGATCCCCCACTGAGAGGCCAGGGAGCATGGAGGTGCCCGGGTGCTAGGAGATCACCCACTGAGAGGCCAGGGAGCATGGAGGTGCCCGGGTGCTAGGAGATCACCCACTGAGAGGCCAGGGAGCATGGAGGTGCCCAGGTGCCAGGAAATCCCCTACTGAGAGGCCAGTGAGCATGGAGGTGCCCGGGTGCCAGGAGATCCCCCACTGAGAGGCCAGGGAGCATTGAGATGCCCCCCTGCAAGGAAATTCCCTACTGAGAGGCCAGGGAGCATGGAGGTGCCCGGGTGCTAGGAGATCATCCACTGAGAGGCCAGGGAGCATGGAGGTGCCCGGGTGCTAGGAGATCACCCACTGAGAGGCCAGGGAGCATGGAGGTGCCCGGGTGCTAGGAGATCACCCACTGAGAGGCCAGGGAGCATGGAGGTGCCCAGGTGCCAGGAGATCCCCTACTGAGAGGCCAGGGAGAATGGAGGTGCCCGGGTGCCAGGAGATCCCCCACTGAGAGGCCAGGGAGCATGGAGATGCCCCCCTGCAAAGAAATCCCCTACTGAGAGGCTAGGGAGCATGGAGGTGCCCGGGTGCCAGGAGATCCCCTACTGAGAGGCCAGGGAGCTTGGAGATGCCCGGGTGCCAGGAGATTCCCCACTGAGAGGCCAGGGAGCATGGAGGTACCCGGGTGCCAGTAGATCCCCTACTGAGAGGCCAGGGAGCACGGATGTGCCCCCCTGCCAGGAGATCCCCTACTGAGAGGCCAGGGAGCATGGAGGAGCCCCCATGCCAGGAGATCCCCTACTGAGAGGCCAGGGAGCATGGTGGTGCCCCGGTGCCAGGAGATCCCCTACTGAGAGGCCAGGGAGCATGGAGGTGCCCGGGTGCCAGGAGATCCCCCACTGAGAGGCCAGGGAGCATGGAGGTGCCCAGGTGCCAGGAGATCCCCCACTGAGAGGCCAGGGAGCATGGAGATGCCCCCCTGCAAGGAAATCCCCTACTGAGAGGCCAGGGAGCATGGAGGTGCCCAGGTGCCAGGAGATCCCCTACTGAGAGGCCAGGGAGCATGGAGATGCCCGGGTGCCAGGAGATTCCCCACTGAGAGGCCAGGGAGCATGGAGGTACCCGGGTGCCAGTAGATCCCCTACTGAGAGGCCAGGGAGCATGGTGGTGCCCCAAGATCCCCTACTGAGGCCGGGGAGCCCAGAGATGTCCTGGTGACAGGAGATCCCCTACTGAGGGGCCAGGGAGCATGGAGGCACTCGGATGCCAGGAGATCCCCTACTGAGAGGCCAAGGAGCATGGAGGCTTCAATTAAAAGGGTGGGAAAGCCAAGAGAGCACAGAGAGCCAGGAAGGAAATGGTCTGAGGGGGCCAATAGATCTGTATTGTTGGATGTGTAGGCATTCAATCTATCTGTGTATATATGTTATTGGGTCACTATTGTATCATTTCACCTGTACAGGTTGCTGTGCCCGTGTGTTCTGAGCTACCCAGAGGATTCCTATGAGACGCAGATGGTAAAGGACGCCAACCTTGTTTATCAGGTGCAGTAATGCCTTATATCCTTTACCCTGATATTATACAGGACAGCAAAATGAACTGCTACCAGCTTATTGGTGGCATTTCTCATCCTTTTTACATATTATATATATCATATATTATATAATAATAATTGTTATTAAAATTAAAATGATTTTTAGTTTTTTGTATGTCACATTTACTTTGGGGAAGGCCCGTGCACTACAACTATTGGCTCACACAGTCCCGCCTTCCCTTGTCTATCCTCTTCCATCCAATCACTGGACCCATCCCGCTTTCATCCATCATCTCCAGCAGAAACATTGTCCCTTTGTCTATGCCATCTACTGACACTCAGGATACAATATTTCAGAGTAAAACCAATATTTGACTTTATAAATGAAGCCTTGTACTGCTAATTACAAGGAGCAAGCAAACATGCAATTGGGGGCCGGATATCTCTGTAGATCCAGTGATGGAAACCCCCACCCATGGCACGGCAAGCTTCACTATATGACTAAACGTATGTGGGCGCCTGACCATCACATCTACTATATGGCTAAAACATGGACTCAAGTGTCCTGCACAGAATCCTGACCTCAACCCTACGGAACACCTTCGTAAGCCAGATCTTCTCATCCAACATCAGAACCAGACCTCACAAATACATAGAAATACCCACAGACATAGTGCAAAATATGGTGGAAAGCCTTTCCAGAAGAGTGCAGGAATTCAAAAGCTCTGAACTCAACACTACTGAACACATATGAGAGGAACTGGAATGTCTGACTGCAAACCAGGTCTTCTATTTGGTGCCCAAGGGGGGCCTGACACGCAAGCCAGGTCTTATTTTGGTGGCCAACGTGGGACCTGGCACACAAGCGAGGTTTTTTTTTTGGTGCCCAACGTGGGACCTTACACACAAGCCAGGTCTTCTCATCCGGCATGAGTTCTCAACCTCACAAATGTGCACAAATTCCCACAGACACCCCACCCTCCGAAATCTTGTGTAAAGCTTTTCTAGAAGAGTGGAGGAAATCAAAAGCCCTGAACTCAACCCTACTGAACACATATGAGAGGAACTGGAATGTCTGACTGCAAACCAGGTCTTTTTTTTGGTGGCCAATGTGGGACCTGGCACACAAGCGAGGTCTTTTTTTTTGGTGCCCAACGTGGGGCCTTACACACAAGACAAATCTTTTTTTTTTTGGTGCCCGATGTGACGCCTAACACACAAGCCAGGTCTTTTTTTTTGGTGCCAAACATGGGGCCTGACACAAAAGCCAGGTCTTTTTTTTTTTGGTGCCCAATGTGAGGCCTGACACAAAAGCCAGGTCTTATTTTGGTGGCCAACGTGGGACTTGGCACACAAGCGAGGTCTTTTTTTTGGTGCCCAATGTGGGGCCTGACACACAAGCCAGGTCTTTTTTTTTGGTGCCCGATGTGACGCCTAACACACAAGCCAGGTCTTTTATCTTTGGTGACCAATGTGGGGCCTGACACACAAGCCAGGTCTTTTTTTTTTGTGCCCAATGTGAGGCCTGACACACAAGCCAAGTTTTTTTTTTTTGGTACCCAACTTTGGGCCTGACATACAAGCCAGGTCTTCTCATCCAGCATGAGTACCCAACCTTACAAATGTGTACAAATTCCCACAGACACCCTCACACATCTTGTGGAAAGCCTTCCTAGAAGAGTGGAGGAATTCAAGAGTCTTGACCTCAACCCTACTGTACTGATACCGGACCTCCCCAATGCTCTTTTGGCTGAATGGGCACGAATCCCAACAGATACACTCCAACAGTTTGTGGGAAGCCTTCCCAGAAGAGTGGAGCCAGCTCCATAAAGACATAGTCTGACCAGTTTAGTGTGGAGGAACTCCAGTGTTCCACACACAGTGGTGTATCTTGGTTTTGTGCTGCTCTAGGCAAGATTAAAATTGGGCGCCCCCCTATGTAAATTTGCCCCACTCCTTTTTTAACAGATGTGACTCCCTCCAAAATTGAAGGACTACAAGTCCCAGCATGAACCCCTGAGATCTCATGAGAGGGGGGGTGGGAGGGTTAGGGAGAGAGAGAGAGGGGGGTGGGTGAGGGAAGGAGAGAAAGAGAGAGGGGGCAGGTGAGGGAGAGAGAGAGAGAGAGAGGGGGGATGAGAGAGAGAGGGGGGAATCAAAGAGAGAGAGAGAGGGGGGATGAGAGAGAGAGGGGGATGAGAGAGAGAGAGGGGGGATGAGAGAGAGAGAGGGGGGTGAGAGAGAGGGGGGATGAGAGAGAGAGAGGGGGGATGAGAGAGAGAGAGGGGGGATGAGAGAGAGAGAGAGGGGGGATGAGAGAGAGAGAGAGAGGGGGGATGAGAGAGAGAGGGGGGATGAGAGAGAGGGGGGATGACAGAGAGAGAGGGGGGATGAGAGAGAGAGGGGGGTGAGAGAGAGTGGGGAGATGAGAGAGTGGGGAGATGAGTGAGTGGGGAGAGGGGAGATGAGAGAGAGAGAGGGGAGATGAGAGAGAGAGGGGAGATGAGAGAGAGAGAGGGGAGATGAGAGAGAGAGGGGGGAGATGAGAGAGAGAGAGGGAGGGGAGATGAGAGAGAGAGAGGGGAGATGAGAGAGAGAGGGGGGTGAGAGAGAGGTGGGATGATAGAGTAGGGTGGATGAGAGAGAGGGGGAATGAGAGAGAAAGAGAGGGATGAGAGAGTGGGGATGAGAGAGAGAGCGCGAGAAAGGGGGGTGAGAGAGAGAGGGGGGATGAGAGAAAGAGGGGGGGATGAGAGAGAGAGAGAGGGGGATGAGAGAGAGAGAGAGGGGGGTGATAGAGAAAGAGAGAGGGGTTGAAAGAGAGAGAGGGAGGTGAGAGAGAGGGAGAGAGAGAGAGGAGGGCTGAGAGAGAGAGAGAAGGGGGTGAGTGAGAGAGAGAGAGGGGGGTGAGAGAAGCGGTTCTAGCAACCAGTGGCCAATAGAGTTTCAGGTGGAGGGGGTGGCTTTTTTGCTGCCCCCCTGCAAAGTGCCACCCTAGGCCTGGGCCTTGTTGGCCTAGGCCAAAATACAGCACTGTCCACACAGAGCCCTGACCTCAACCCTACTGGACAGCTTTGGGAAGAACTGGAACATCAAATGCAAGCCAGTTTTTGTCCAATGTGGGACCTGACATGCAAGTCAGGTATTCTCATCCAACATCAGTACCCGACCTCACAAATGGGAACAAATTCCCACAGACACCCTCCAAAATCTTGTTGAAAGCCTTCCTAGAAGAGTGGAGGAAGTTCAAGCCACAAAAGGGGACAACTCCATACAGATGGTCAGGTGTCCACATGCTTTTAGCCATAGGGTGTAAAATACAAGAACTGGTATACAATTGTTGAATTTTTCCAATCCACAACCCTTCCTATGCTCAGAATTGGCACACATGGACTAGAAATAATGAGTTCTTATGTTTCTTCTTCTCTTATAACAGTCCAGTCTGCAGCAACTGATCGATTCTGGAAGATACGACACCAGAGATAACTTCACGGTGGTTCTGCAGCCATTTTTCCGCCATACCAATATCCCATATCTGGTAATTGTTTCAAACAAGAATCTGCTTGGTGGGGTAATATATAGCAGTGCAGTTGATGCTCAGTGTGGTTTTTTTTTTTTCTCTATCTAGAATGGGACACCAGATGTCTCGTACCTCGCTCCAGACTGCTTCCACCTCAGTCAGAGGTCTCACTCCCAGCTGGCCAGGATGCTCTGGAACAACATGGTAATGTATAAATGATGGCCTTTGGGAGCCAATGACAGGGAGGGGCAAATGCACAAATGTTAAATATTCTTTAGCCCACACTAAACCAGTAGCTTGTGAGCCACATGCTGTCCCCAAGTTATGTATGGCCTTATATGCCTCTCCCAAGTGACGAGACAATGTAAGCATACAATGTCCACAAACAGTCGTATCAGCAGGTAGCATTGATAATTTCAAAAAACTATTAGATGGGCTTCTTAAAGACCACAACATACAGGGGTATACAATGTACAACATACAGGAGTATACATTGTACAACATACAGGGGTATACAATGTACAACATACAGGGGTATACAATGTACAACATACAGGGGGTATACAATGTACAACATACAGGGGTATACAATGTACAACATACAGGGGTATACAATGTACAACATACAGGGGTATACAATGTACAACATACAGGGGGTATACAATGTACAACATACAGGGGTATACAATGTACAACATACAGGGGTATACAATGTACAACATACAGGGGTATACAATGTACAGCATACAGGGGTATACAATGTACAACATACAGGGGGTATACAATGTACAACATACAGGGGTATACAATGCACAACATACAGGGGGTATACAATGTACAACATACAGGGGGTATACAATGTACAACATACAGGGGGTATACAATGTACAACATACAGGGGGTATACAATGTACAACATACAGGGGTATACAATGTACAGCATACAGGGGTATACAATGTACAACATACAGGGGTATACAATGTACAACATACAGGGGGTATACAATGTACAACATACAGGGATATACAATGTACAACATACAGGGATATACAATGTACAACATACAGGGGTATACAATGTACAACATACAGGGGTATACAATGTACAACATACAGGGGTATACAATGTACAACATACAGGGGTATACAATATACAACATACAGGGATATACAATGTACAACATACAGGGGTATACAATGTACAACATACAGGGGGTACACAATGTACAACATACAGGGGGTATACAATGTGCAACATACAGGGGGTATACAATGTACAACATACAGGGGTATACAATGCACAACATACAGGGGGTATACAATGTACAACATACAGGGGGTATACAATGTACAACATACAGGGGGTATACAATGTACAACATACAGGGGGTATACAATGTACAACATACAGGGGTATACAATGTACAGCATACAGGGGTATACAATGTACAACATACAGGGGTATACAATGTACAACATACAGGGGGTATACAATGTACAACATACAGGGATATACAATGTACAACATACAGGGATATACAATGTACAACATACAGGGGTATACAATGTACAACATACAGGGGTATACAATGTACAACATACAGGGGTATACAATGTACAACATACAGGGGTATACAATATACAACATACAGGGATATACAATGTACAACATACAGGGGTATACAATGTACAACATACAGGGGGTACACAATGTACAACATACAGGGGGTATACAATGTGCAACATACAGGGGGTATACAATGTGCAACATACAGGGGTATACAATGTACAACATACAGGGGTATACAATGTACAGCATACAGGGGTATACAATGTACAACATACAGGGGTATACAATGTAGGGTTAACAGCAAACACACACACACATCATAGGTTGAACTGGATGGACTGATGTCTTTTTTCAACCTCACTAACTATGTAACTATGTAATGTAGCCACAATGTATCTGCATATGACAGATCATGGCATGAAACCTAGAATGCAGTCACATGACCCCAGGTGACCGGGTCATCCCATTAACATATTCTGTAAATACAAGCTGTGGGCTGGATGGCTGGAAATAGGTGAGATGGTGCGGACTCACACCAACCACCTCCCCTGGTCACCATCAGCCAGCCCAAACCTGTATATAAAGAATAGGTCAAAGGGATAACCTGGTCATCTGGTGTCATGTGACCACATTATATGGTTCATGTGGTGCAGACTTCCACTAATCATCTCACCTGGTTACCTTCAGCCAGTCCAAGAGTTCTGTAACGCCCAGTCTGGTAAAGGAAACAGCAGAGGGCGCTAACTATGTGCAGTATATAGCAAAAGACTTTATAAAAAAAATCTTTTCCTATATACTGCACTAAGTTGGCGCCCTCTGCTGTTTGCTTTATATATTGCAGAGATTACTTCAGTATTATTGAGCACCTGCCAGGAATATCTTTGGACCTGTGGACATTTTTAGCATAATCCTACACCCCCCATAGCACATTCACGCGTGTGCTTATGTTGTAGCTTAGCTGTATCCCCCCTACCTGCACCATTCTTAACCACTTTAGGACCGGAGGATTTTCCTGCTTTACGTCCGGGCCATTTTGTGCGATTCGGCACTGTGCGACTTTAACTGACAATTGGGCGGTCGTGCAACGCTGTACCCAAACGAAATTTACGTCCTTTTTTTCCCACAAACAGAGCTTTCTTTTGGTGGTATTTGATCACCTCTGCACTTTTCATTTTTTGCGATATTAATAAAAAAAAAGCGAAATTTTGCAAAAATAACAATATTTTTCTAATTTGACAGTTAAAAAATATCCAATATATTCAATTTTTGTCATATATTTAGGCTACAATGTATTTATCTCCATGTCTTTGACAAAAAAATTCTCAATCAGCGTATTTTTAACCGCTTTAAGAGCGGAAGATTTTACCCCATTCCTGACCAGGCCATATTTTGCGATTCAGGACTGCGTTACTTTAACGGACAATTGCGCAGTCGTGCGATGCTGTACCCAAATTAAGTAAACGTCTTTTTATTCTCCACAAATAGAGCTTTCTTTTGGTGGTATTTGATCACCTGTGCGATTTTTACTTTTTGCGCTATAAACAAAAAAAGAGCAACAATTTTGAAAAAATAACAATATTTTTCACATTTTTTTATATGAAATTCCCCCCCAAAAAAAAGTAAAAATTAAAATTTTTTAACATTTTAGGCCAATTTGTTTTCTGCTACATATTTTTGGTAAAAAAAATTGCAATAAGCGTATTTTGATTGGTTTGCGCAAAAGTTATCGCAGCTACTAACTAAGGGAAATTTATGTCATTTTTATTGTTTTTTTTTTTAACTAGTAATGGCGGCGATCTGCGATTTTTTTTGTGGGACTGCGACATTGCGGTGGACAGATCGGACCCCTGACTGACATTTTTGACATTTTTGGGGGTACCAGTGACATTACTACAGTAATCAGTGCTATACATATGCACTGTTATTGTAAAAATGACACTGGCAGGGAAGGGGTTAACTTTATTAGAGATCAAGGGGTTGTGTCCCTAGGGGCGTGTTTCTAACTGTGGGGGGGCGTGGCTTGTGATGTAACCACAGAGACATACGATCCTATATAGCAGGATCGTATGATCTCTGCAGTTACACCAAGGAGAATGACAGACGGCTTTGTTTACATCAGTCGCCTGCCTTTCTCCCTCTCCAGCGGGAGATCGCGAGTGACCGGCGGACATCGGAGCCTCCGGTCACTCGCGCTGGGACCTCTGTGAAGGAGCGGGGGCAGGAGCGCACCTCCGGCAGCGCGGGCTCGCCCCTACAAGCTCCTGGGCGAGCAACGTAGTACTACGTCACTTTGCCCAGGAGGGGCTGACTGCTGCAGTAAATGTACTTGCGGCGGTCGGCAAGTGGTTAAAAAAAAAACTTTTTTGCAGTTTATCTATTTATTTTAGTAAATTCAATGTGTCCCGGGACTGGCCCCACCCACATTACATGAAGACGTACAGTGAGGTGAAAAAGTATTTGACCCCCTGCTGATTTTGTAGGTTTGCCCAATAACAAAGAAATGATCCGTCCATATATGACTGTTGTCACCTCTCACCAAGCTGCTTGGCGATGGTCTTGTAGCCATTCCAGCCTTGTGTAGGTCTCCAATCTTCTCCCTGACATCCTTGGACGGCTCTTTGGTCTTGGCCATGGTGGAGAGATTGGAATCTGATTGGTTGATTCTGTGGAAAGGTGTCTTCTATACAAGTAACAAGCTGAGATTAGGAGCACTCCCTATAAGAGAATCCTCCTAATCTCAGCTCATTACCTGTATAGAAGACACCTGGGAGCCAGAAATCTGCTGATTGGTCGGGGATCAAATACTTATTTCACTCATTAACCACTTGCCGACCGCCGTCAGTATATTTACTGCGGCGGTCAGCCCCTCCTTGGCAAAGTGACGTTAGGGGTACGTCGCTCGCCCACGAGCCTCTAGGGGGCGAGCGCGTGCCGCCGGAGGCGCGCTCCCGCCCCCCGCTCGTTCCCTGACATCCCCGAGTGACTGGTGGCTCTGATGTCCGCCGGTCACTCGCGATCTCCCACTGGAGAGGGAGAAAGGCAGGCGGCTGATGTAAACAAAGCCGTCTGTCATTCTCCCTGGTGTAACTGCAGAGATCATACAATCCTGCTATCTAGGATCGTATGTCTCTGTGGTTACATCACAAGCCACGCCCCCCACATTTAGAAGCACGCCCCTAGGGATACATTTAACCCACTGTTTACCAATAAAGTTAACCCCTTCCCTGCCAGTGTCATTAGTACAGTGACAGTGCATATTTATAGCACTGATTACTGCAGTAATGTCACTGGTACCCCCAAAAGTGTCAAAAATATCAGTCAGGGGTCCGATCTGTCCGCCGCAATGTCGCAGTCCCGCAAAAAAAATCGCAGATCGCCGCCATTATTAGTTAAAAAAAAAAAAAACAATAAAAATGACATAAATCTTTCCCGTAGTTAGTAGCTGCGATAACTTTTGCGCAAACCATTTAAAATACGCTTATTGCGATTTTCTTTTTACCAAAAATATGTAGCAGAAAACAAATTGGCCTAAAATGCTAAAAAAATTTGATTTTAAAAAAATTTTTTGGTAATGTTATATATTGGAATGTAAAAAATATTGTTTTTTCAAAATTGTCTCTCTTTTTTTCAAAAATTAAAAATCTCAGAGGTGATCAAATACCACCAAAAGAAAACTCTGTTTGTGTGAAAAAAAGGACATCAATTTCATTTGGGTACAGCGTCGCATGACTGCGCAATTGTCCGTTAAATTAACACTGTGCCGAATCGCAAAATATGGCCTGGTCAGGAATGGGGTAAAATCTTCCGGTCTTAAAGCAGTTAAAAATACCCTCATTGAGGATTTTTTTGTCAGAGACATGTAGCTAAATACATTTTGGCCTAAATATATGACAAAAATCGAATATATTGGATTTTTTTTATGTCAAAGTAGAAAATGTCAATTTTTTCGCAAAATTTTCGCTCTTTTTTTATTAATATCGCAAAAAATGAAAAGCGCAGAGGTGATCAAATACCACCAAAAGAAAGCTCTGTTTGTGGGAAAGAAATGACGTAAATTTTGTTTGGGTACGACGTTGCATGACCGCGCAATTATCAGTTAAAGTCGCGCAGTGCCAAGTTGCAAAAAGTGGCCCAGACGTAAGACTGGAAAATCCTCCGGTGGTAAATAAAGTCCTCCTAATCTCAGCTCATTACCTGTATAGAAGACACCTGGGAGCCAGAAATCTGCTGATTGGTCGGGGATCAAATACTTATTTCACTCATTAAAATGCAAATCAATTTATAACTTTTTTGAAATGCGTTTTTCTGGATATTTTTGTTGTTATTCTGTCTTTCACTGGTAAAATAAACCGACCAATAAAATTATAGACTGATCATATCTTTGTTAGCGGGAAAACCTACAAAATCAGCAGGGGGTCACATACTTTTTCCCCTCACTGCATATTCTCCATTATCAGCACAGGAAGAGTTTATAACATGTAACAATATATTAGAATTCCATGGTAGAGTTGGTTTATTATTATCTCCTCATTCTCCATATTTGTGGTGTTTCTTTTTGTTCAGCTTGAACCCGTCGGACAGAAAACGGACACTCTGGACTTGGCAGCCAGCCTGTCACTGAAGTGTCCAACTCAGGTAAGAAAACCAATCGCTGAACTCCGGGCATGTAAATCTATTCCTCCATATCTGCAAAGGACATAAATCCACTCTGTGTGCACCATGACACATTGCAAACCCAGATATTACCTTGTAAATGTAGCAGTGACATCGCCACTGTGCTGTATATAGCTTGTGCAGGGAGCAGAGCTGTGGGAGGGGCCAGCAGGCTCCACCCACTACAGAAAATGACAGGAGGGGGCGCAGACAAGACCATTCACTGTTCGCAAGAAGAGAGCGTAGAGCTGTGGGAGGGGCCTGACAGGCTCCACCCAGTACAGAAAACTACAGGAGGGGGCGGAGACAAGAGCAGTCACCGTGTGCAAGAGAGCTCAGACCTGTGGGAGGGGCCCAGCAGGCTCCACCCACTACAGAAAACTACAGGAGGTGGCAGAGACAAGAGCAGTCATCATGCGCAAGAAGAGAGTGCAGAGCTGTGGGAGAGGCCTGGCAGGCTCCACCCACTACAGAAAACTACAGGAGGGGGCGGAGACAAGAGCAGTCACCGCGTGCAAGAGAGCTCAGACCTGTGGGAGGGGCCCAGCAGGCTCCACCCACTACAGAAAACTACAGGAGGGGGCGGAGACAAGAGCAGTCACCGTGTGCAAGAGAGCTCAGACCTGTGGGAGGGGCCCAGCAGGCTCCACCCACTACAGAAAACTACAGGAGGGGGCGGAGACAAGAGCAGTCACCGTGTGCAAGAGAGCTCAGAGCTGTTGGAGGGGCCCAGCAGGCTCCACCCACTACAGAAAGACACAGGAGAGGGCGTAGACAATAGCAGTCACTGTGCGCAAGAAACGAACACAGAGCTGTGGGAGAGGCCCAGAAGGCTCCAACCACTACAGAAAACTACTGGAGAGGCGGAGACAAGAGCAGTCACCGCGTGCAAAAAGAGAGCACAGAGCTGTGGGAGGGGCCCAGCAGGCTCCACCCACTACAGAGAACTACAGGGGGGGGGGCGGAGACAAGACCAATCACCCTACACAATGTTATAACACTAGAGCACATACACGATAAACCTCCAGAAACCTGCGAGGGGGGCCCCAAGGTCTAGTCTGCCTAGGGGCCTCCACAGAGTTTAATCCGCCCCCATCTGATAATGACTGGTGCCTGGCTGTCCGATCCGCACTTCCTATGTACCAGCTGACACACACTATATTGTCAAAGTATTGGGACGCCGGCCTTTACACACACATGAACTTTAATGGCATCCCAGTCTTAGTCCGTAGGGTTCAATATTGAGTTGGCTCCGCCCTTTGCAGCTATAACAGCTTCAACTCTTCTGGGAAGGCCGTCCACAAGGTTTAGGAGTGTCTATGGGAATGTTTAACCATTCTTCCAGAAGCCCATTTGTGAGGTCAGGCACTGATGTTGGATGAGAAGGCCTGGCTCTCAATCTGCGCTCTAATTCATCCCAAAGGTGTTCTATCGGGTTGAGGTCAGGACTCTGTGCAGGCCAGTCAAGTTCCTCCAACCCAAACTCGCTCATCCATGTCTTTAAAAGAGTGATTTTATCTGGGATGGGGGTATTTGTGCTGGGGGGGATTTAGGGGGATGAGGAGAGGGCAAAGATTTGTACTGGGAGGGGGGGTTTGAGGTGGGAGGGGAGAAGAAGTGTACTTGGAGGGGAAATTTTAGGGGTAGAGGATTTGTGCTAGAAAGAGTGATTTTATCTGCGATGGGGGTTTTTGTGTTGGGGGTGATTTAAGGGAATGGGAGAGGGGATTTAACAGTGGGGCAGATTTGTATTTGGAGGAGGGGGAATTTATGCTTAGGAGCAAGCATGCAGATTAGTCCACGTTTTTTTAGGAGGGGCGGGGGATTTTTGCTGAAACATAATGCTCATATATCTTGGGGGGGGGGGGGTGTTTGGCATGTTCGCCCCGGGCTCTAGATGACCTTCTCCTGGCATTGCATTCACCACTCTATCAAAAAGTAACGTTTTAGCTAATCCAGAGCACTCCTCTCCCACATTGGACCCTTCATATCCAATATAAAGTATCCAGACCCTTATAATATTGTTGCAGCGGAAATTTGGGGAAGGTTGGGACTCGGAAGGGTCGTGAAGGTAGGGAGGGTCAGGAAGGTGGGGAAGGTTGGGAGGGTGGGGAAGGTCGGAAGGGTCGTAAAAGGTTGGGAGGTCAGACTCGGGAGGGTCGCAAAAGGTTGGGAAGGTCGGGAAGGTCAGGAAGGTGGGGAAGGTCGGGAGGGTCAGGAAGGTTGGGAAGGTCGGGAGAGTTGCGAAAGTGGGGAAGGTCGGTCGGGTGGGGATGGTCAGGAGGGTTGGGAAAGTGGGGAGAGTCGGGAAGGTTGGGAGGGTCGGGAAGGTGGGGAAGGTTTGGGAAGGTCGGAAATGTGGGGAGGGTGGGGAAGGTGGGTAAGGTTTGGGTAGGTTGGGAAGGTCGGAAATGTGGGGAGGGTGGGGAAGGTTTGGGAAGGTCGGAAATGTGGGGAGGGTGGGGAAGGTCGGAAATGTGGGGAGGGTGGGGAAGGTTTGGGAAGGTCGAAATGTGGGGAGGGTGGGGAAGGTGGGGAAGGTTTGGGAAGGTCGAAATGTGGGGAGGGTGGGGAAGGTTTGGGAAGGTCGGAAATTTGGGGAGGGTGTGGAAGGTGGGGAAGGTTTGGGAAGGTCGAAATGTGGGGAGGGTGGGGAAGGTTTGGGAAGGTCGGAAATGTGGGGAGGGTGGGGAAGGTGGGGAAGGTTTGGGAAGGTTGGGAAGGTCGGAAATGTGAGGAGGGTGTGGAAGGTGGGGAAGGTTTGGGAAGGTCGAAATGTGGGGAGGGTGGGGAAGGTTTGGGAAGGTCGGAAATGTGGGGAGGGTGGGGAAGGTGGGGAAGGTTTGGGAAGGTCGGGAAGGTCGGAAATGTGGGGAGGGTGCGGAAGGTCGGGAATGAGGTGGGGAAGGTCGGAAATGTGGGGAAGGTCGGGAAGGTCGGAAATGTGGGGAGGGTGCGGAAGGTCGGGAATGAGGTGGGGAAGGTCGGAAATGTGGGGAAGGTGGGGAAGGTCGGGATATCAGCAATAAAGATGAAACAAAGTAACTATTTTCAGTCTCCTTTATGAAAATGTATTTCTATCCTATTCCAGGCTCAGCCCTTCCTGAGGACCTATAAGAACAGCAACTACAACTATCCTACTGTGACCACTCCACCACCAATCACGGTAGGGATTATAATGTTCTGATTATAGGGGGGGGGGGTTCTTTTTTTTTTTTTTTTTTTCTATTTGTGTAGGATGTTCGTTTATAAATAGAATAATACTAAAACATCCATAGGAAAAGCATTTTCATTGTGATAAATGGCGGTGACCCAAAAATAATTGCGGTTCTAGTATCCGACTCCCATTGCCGCCAGTAACACTGAAGATGCAGTATGGGCAGGGCCAGGAAAAGGGGTGGGCAGGAGGTATAATGTGAAGAAGGGGGCACCACAAAGAGATCGAGGGGGAGGGGATTTGTGTTGAAAGGGGGCATTTGAGGGGCAGCAGGGGGTAAGTATTGTCTTAGGAGGGGAATTTGGGGCGGGGGTGGTGGTTTAGGGGGATTTGTGTTGGGAGGAGGGAAGAAAATTTGTGCTAGGAAGGAGGATTTGGGGGGAATTTGTGCTGACAAGGGGGATTTTAAGTGGGGAGGGGAGATGTGTACTACGAGGGGAAATTTTAATGGTAGAGGATTTGTGCTAGAAGGGGGGAATTTTTTTTGGGGGGGGGGCATTTGAGCTGGGGGGGGCTTTGAGGATGGGGGGCAAGAGAGGAGGGATTTTAGGAGGGGGGGCGATGATTTGTACTGATAGGAGGGGGAATCTATGCTTAGAGGGTAAGCATGCAGATTAGTGCTCATTGTTTTTCTGGGGGAGTTTTTGCTGACACATAATGCTCATATATCTGGAAGGGGGGGGGGGACAGTTTGGTATGTTTGCCCCGGGCTCTAGATGACCTTGTCCTGGCACTGAGTATGGGGGATTTGCGTTGTTGCTGAAGGTCAACCCACAGAACCTTCGCTCCCCAGGCAGCACTGTTGATTGGAGCAGTGTTCGGGGGAGGGGGGGGGCGTGTCGGACTGCTGGAGAGTTGAAAATGTAAAAATATAAAGGGTGAAACCCTCAACCTGCGCAAACTCAACAAATAGTGTAATGTGATTAACCACTTCCCTACCGGCGCCAGCAAGGATGCTTCTTCCCTCTGGGGGGACGTCATATGATGTCCGCCCATCCTCGCCGCTCTACCGCGCCCCCGGGGGCACGCAGCACAACGATCGGGGATGAGGCGTGTCCCTCAGGACACAGCCCATCCCCGATCAGTGTAAAGAGCCGATAAAGAATGGCTCTTTACCATGTGACTGGCTGTGTCCAATCACAGCCGGCCACATGCACTGTGCTTGTGCACGCCGCTCGTGTGCGCCCCTAGGGGAGCGCAGAGCGGCGTTTGGGGATGGAAAGTGTCACTCTGACACAGTCCATCCCCGATCAGGGATCAGGGTAATGAGCCAATGAAATTGGCTCTTTACCACGTGACCGGCTGTGTCCAAACCCAGCCGGTCACAGAATGTCAATAAACCACAGTAACTAGGTGTTACCAGGCTCTCCTCCTTGCACACCGCTCCTGAACAACAAATATAAGTGCAATGTCCATAAACCGCCACCAGGTGTCTCCAACCAAGTGTAACTGAAATCTTCATATAAATTCCAACACCAATATGTGACTATTTCTGTGTCTTCTTTCACCGACATTAAAGCGGAGTTCCACCCATTTTAATAAGTTTAGATATATGTAATCCTCTTTAAAAATACTTTTACCAATGGAAACAATTTTTTTTTTTTAAGGAAATACCTTTTTTTCTTCTTTATTCATCAGCACCTCCAGGTCCGGCCGCTTATAGGCGATTACATCACTCGACGATTCGCAAGGGCTGCTGGGATGTATCCCAGCAGCCCTTGCTAATCGCCTAGTGACGAAACCTCGCATTATTACACCGGCACCAGCTGTATTTAGCGATGGATTGCTTGGAGTCTGCGCTCCGCCCCGCCTCCGCCCCACCTCTGCCCCGCCTCCTCTCAGTGAGCGCGGACTGAAAGCATTACATTCCGCGGACTCCAAGCAAATCATCGCTGAGTACAGCTGGTGCCGGGGTAATAATGCGAGATTTCGTCACTAGGCGATTCGTAAGGGCTGCTGGGATACATCCCAGCAGCCCTTGCGAATCGCCGAGTGACGTTATCGCCTATAGGCGGCCGGACCCGGAAGTGCGGATTAATAAAGAAGAAAAAAAGGTATTTCCTTGCAAAAAACAAAAATAATAATAATTTCCATTGCTAAAAGTATTTTTAAAGGGGATTACATACATCTAAACTTATTAAAATGGGTGGAACTCCACTTTAAGGCTCCATTCACAAACAGAATTGCCGCGATTCTCCCCGCGATCCCGAACTATCGCAAGTTGTGGGACGCCAGTGCGATTCCTGTGACTTGCAATGACACCCCAAATGCGGCACGATATTGTCGCCCGAGGAATCGCGGTAAAATCGCACAAACAGAATCGCAGGACGCCTGTCGCCCAAAAAAAATGTGCAATAACATCCCGCGATTCTGTTTGCGTGATATTACCGCAATTCGTCGGGCGACAATCGTGGCAAAATCACGTCGCGTTTGAGGTGCCATTGCAAGTCACAGGAATCGCACGGGCGTCCAGCGACTTGCAGTGGTTTGGTGGAAGTTTTCTCTCAAAGATTACTTCAGTTATATACGGAATGCTTTGAGACTGGTTCCCTCCCTTCCTCCTTCTATGAGGCACACATAGTGGTGTCAGCCAAACCAGACAAAGATCCCCCTAATGGTCTTCATACAGTATAAGCCTATTGCTTTGCTTAACCTAGATTTCAAAATTCTCACTAAACTGCTAACTAACAGACTCATGCCAGTCCTTGACAGGGAAATGCAGAGACCTTTGGAGGGGCAGGTGCTCAAACTATAAAAGGGGCACATGGAACAGGGCTTTAAATAGGGCAGGTGCAGGGGGTGATCAATGGCTGTGGACATGGTGCAGGGGGTGGTCTGGTCAGAGGCAACGGAAATGATGCAGAGGGTAGTAAGAGGCTGTGGATATGATGCAGGTGGTGGTCAGCAACTGTGGACATGGTGCGGGGGTGGATCAGTGGCTGCAGACATGGTTCGGGGGGTGATCAATGGCCGTGGACATGGTGCAGGTGGTGGTCAGAGGCCGTGGACATGGTGCAGGTGGTGGTCAGAGGCTGCGGACATGGTGCAGGTGGTGGTCAGAGGCTGCGGACATGGTGCAGGTGGTGGTCAGCGGCTGTGGACATGGTGCAGGTGGTGGTCTGGTCAGAGGCAACGGACATTATGCAGGGGGGGTCAGAGGCTGCGGACATGGTGCAGGGGGTGGTCTGGTCAGAGGCTGCAGACATAGTGCGGGGGGGGGGTGGTCTGGTCAGAGGCTGCAGACATGGTGCAGGGGGTGGTAAGAGGCTGTGGACATGATGCAGGTGGTGGTTAGGTCAGAGGCTGCAGACATGGTGCAGGGGGTGGTAAGATGCTGTGGACATGATGCAGGGGGTAGTCAGAGGCTGCGGACATGGTGCAGGTGATGAAACGAGGCTGTGGGCATAGTGCAGGTGGTGGTCTGGTCAGAGGCTGCAGACATGGTGCGGGGGGGTGGTAAGATGCTGTGGACATGGTGCAGGAGGTGGTCTGGTCAGAGGCTGCAGACATGGTGCAGGGGGTGGAACGAGGCTGTGGACATAGTGCAGGCGGTGGTCTGGTCAGAGGCTGCAGACATGGTGCAGGGGGTGGTAAGAGGCTGTGGGCATAGTGCAGGTGGTGGTCTGGTCAGAGGCTGCAGACATGGTGCAGGGGGTGGAACGAGGCTGTGGGCATAGTGCAGGTGGTGGTCTGGTCAGAGGCTGCAGACATGGTGCAGGGGGTGGAACGAGGCTGTGGGCATAGTGCAGGTGGTGGTCTGGTCAGAGGCTGCAGACATGGTGCAGGGGGTGGAACGAGGCTGTGGACATAGTGCAGGCGGTGGTCTGGTCAGAGGCTGCAGACATGGTGCAGGGGGTGGTAAGATGCTGTGGACATGGTGCAGGAGGTGGTCTGGTCAGAGGCTGCAGACATGGTGCAGGGGGTGGTAAGAGGCTGTGGGCATAGTGCAGGTGGTGGTCTGGTCAGAGGCTGCAGACATGGTGCAGGGGGTGGTAAGAGGCTGTGGGCATAGTGCAGGTGGTGGTCTGGTCAGAGGCTGCAGACATGGTGCAGGGGGTAGTCAGAGGGTCCAGGGTCTGGTCTTACCTGCTGAAGTGACGAGGCACCGTCGCTGCGCAGAGACCGAGTGCCTCACTTTCAAAAATGGGGCCATTACGTCACTATGCATACTCCCGCTCTGCCGAGTATGTACAAGCTTTCCTGAGCTTGGCAGGCTTCAGGAATGTCGCATGAGCAGTTGTACTGTCGACCCCCAGCCATACTGTTTATGGGCGCTGCTGAGGAAATTTTACCTTAACGAAAGGGTACTTTGGGCATCAAGGGACAAAGGGGCAGATGCTCAAGCACCCTCTGCCCTCCTCTGCATGGGCCTGGTCCTTGAGCATTTAATTCCTCCCGATCAGACAGGTTTTATGCTGCCAAAGCCACAGAAATCAACCTACGCAGGGTATTCACACATACGCAACTAGGGCCGGATGTATCCAGTGGAGGGGTTCTTGTTTTTTTAGATCTGGAAAAAGCCTTTGTTTCGATAGATTGGCAATATATGTTTCCACGGTGTTGGAGGCGTATGGTTTTCCCCCCAAGTTCAGGCAGTGGATAAATATTATATACCCCAATCCAACTGCAGCCATTGAACTTAATAGTCTGATCTCTAAATTTTTTCCGGTGAGACGGGGTACCAGACAAGGGTGTCCGGTGTCTCCTGGGCTATTTGCCTTGCTAATTGAGCCTCACCTGGGGTAAGCGGTATTCAGGTTGGAAGCCTGACAGAAAAGGTGGCGTTATATGCAGACGATAGATATGGTGCTATTTTTGAGTGATTCTGATGCTTCCCTCACAGCGGCATTATCCATTTTGAATTCCTTCGCTAGCCTCTCGGAGTTAAAAGTGAAATGGAGTAAACCTCAAATTCTTCCTTTAAAAATACCCTCTCCGCCCTGCAAGGTTGCGGCTAATTGCCCCTTACAGCAGGTAGACGGGGTTAAATACCCGGGCATTCATATTTCTAATTCAGTCTCAGACTTCATCACCTTAAATGTTACCCATTTATTAGATTGCAGGCTTGGCAAAATTTACCCTTGACACTCATTGGGAAAGTTAACCTACTAAAGGTGACGTTCCTGCCGTTATTCCTGTATGTATTCCATGATTCACCAGTGTGGATTCCGAAATATATACAGTATTTCGGAACATTGACAGTCTGTTCTCTGCCTTCTTATGGAATGGATGAAATCCGAGGATCAAATTGCAGATACTCGAGCAACCATGGAAATAAGGGGGACTAGCGGTACCAAACTTCCTTCCCTACTATCTGGCAGGACAACTGGTGGTCGCTCATAGGTGGTTGACCCTCCCAGAGGAGGATGTGGCGGTTGCTCTGGAGGCTGTGGTATTAGGCTCCTACGAGGACTTGTCTCATCTCCTGCTCAGAGGTAGTAAAGCCCCTTACCCCATCACTACCTCTATGAGGGTAACAATTAGAGCTTGGGTGGTAACTGGCAGGACAGAATCTGGAAGCTTCCAGGTAATATCACCACACTCTCCATTGTGGAATAACCCTCAGTTTCCATTTCCATACCTATTTCAATTACCAGACCCCATTATATCACATAAAGATGGTATTAAGAGGGTGGCGGGTATAGTCAAGACTGGCACACTTCTACAGTTTGATGACATGAAATCCAAGTTCCCATCTGTTTCGTTACTTACAATTGCGGCATGCATTCAACTCTAAATTTAGTTCCTCACCAATCACATTGTAAGCGAGTGATATGAAAATTTTCTCAGAAACAACTCTTTAGATAAAGCGTTCTCTAATATTTATGAGCAACTATTTGTAGATACCTACAGAGTCCTACAGCATGGGAAAGGGAGTTTTCCCCGATGGACGGAGATGACTGGGACGATGTACGGGATATGAATTTCTCTAAGCTGGTCTCTACTAGAGATCATCTCATTCAATATTAATTTCTACATCGTATAAATCTTACCCCGGCCAGATTGGCTAGAATTTTTCCCTCCCAGTCGTCCTGTTGGTTGTGCACCTCACCCGGAGCGAATTTCATGCATATATTCTGGGAATATGTGGCCATACAGAAGGTTGGAAGTTGCAGAATCCATAGACGAGGTCACTACTCTCTTTGTTAGGCCCAGTATTGAAGTGTCTTTTGGGATTGGTGGATGCCCTAGAGAGTAATACGTACACAGCTGACTTTATTTTACTATGCTAGGAAAATGATAGTCCCCTCCTGGAAAAAAACCTACCCGACCCCCCCCCCCCCCCCAGCCATTCAGGCATGGAAGGTCCTTGTAAATAAAGAACTCCCCTTTTATAAAGCTACCTATGCCAGTAGGAGAATACCCAATAAATCCGAGAAGGTGTGCGGTGGTTGGACAGAGAGTACCTCTACAGCGTCTGACTAAACTAGGAGTATATAAAAGGCCATTGATACCTTTCATGAAGTATATTGTTTTGGCTGGCCAACGATATGTCTGGGTCTAGGTTCAAGATATACAGTGTCCCACAAAAGTAAGTACACCCCTCACACTTTTGTAAATATTTTATTCTATCTTTTCATGTGACAACACTGAAGAAATGAGACTTTGCTACAATGTAAAGTAGTGAGTGTACAGCTTGTATAACAGTGTAAATTTACTGTCCCCTCAAAATAACTCAACACACAGCCATTAATGTCTAAACCGCTGGCAACAAAAGTGAGTACACCCCTAAGTGACAATGTCCAAATTGGGCCCAATTAGCAATTTTCCCTCCCCGGTGTCATGTGACTCGTTAGTGTTACAAGGTCTCAGGTGTGAATGGGAAGCAGGTGTGTTACATTTGGTGTTATCGCTCTCACTCTCTCATACTGGTCACTGGAAGTTCAACATGGCACCTCATGGCAAAGAACTCTCTGAGGATCCGAAAAAAAGAATTGTTGCTCTACATAAAGATGGCCTAGGCTATAAGAAGATTGCCAAGACCCTGAAACTGAGCTGCAGCACGGTGGCCAAGACCATACAGGGGTTTAACAGGACAGGTTCCACTCAGAACAGGCCACAGGTCGACCACAGAAGTTGTGCACGTGCTCAGCATCATATATAAATATAATAATTTCTTAAAAAAGACACAAAACAGCTTTTGAAAAGACATCCACACGTTAAAAGTTCTATGAGGTTTTAGTGGTTGGGTTTACATGGACTAAACTCCAAATACAGATATTGTGAAATGATAGTTGGATGTCTCTGATTATTGAATACGGCTCCTATGACTGTCTATAGTGATGTCATATTTTTCATGTCATACAGAACTGGGGCAGTGACATGGAATGCCGAAACTATGCAGCCGTCTCTGACAGCGTGCCGACATCAGGTGAGGAACCACCAAGAACGTTCTCCTTTCCCTGTTTGCACCCTTTAATGAAAACGTGTTTCTGCTGGTCCTGGTGATTGTGTGGCCCTGGAAGGTGCAGCTTTCACCGACTCTATCTGTGCAATTCCTGGCAAATCTAGACCCTATGAGCCCAGAAATTTGGGTCAGCAAATTAGCGGGACATTTGGCTCCAGTAATTCACCGTATTTTATAATGTTATATTGTTACAATTAATGTCACCACCGCCTTTCACACCAATGGAGTTTGCTTCTTCCATTTTCAAATGTTTCTATTTTTCTTTCAGTTCATAAGCTGCGTCCCGGTGACATTCGAGTGGTGGCAGCGCTGGGCGATTCACTGACGGTAAGTGTCCATCTATGTATTACAAATACAGAGACTCCGGAAAGTATTCACAGCGCTTCACTTCTTCCACATTTTATGTTACAGCCTTTTTCCAAAATGGATTCAATTCATTATTTTCCTCAAAATTCTACAAACAATCCCCCATAATGACAACGTGAGAGAAAGTTGTTTTGAAATCTTTGCAAATGTATTCAAAATAAAAAAGAAATAAATCCCATGTACATAAGTATTCACACCCTTTGCCATGTACATAAGTATTCACACCCTTTGCTCAATACTTTGGTGAAGCTCCTTTGGCACCAATTCCAGCCTCCAGTATTTCTGAGTATGATGCTACAAGCTTGGCACTCCTATTTTTGGGCAGTTTCTCCCATTCTTCTTTGCAGGACCTCTCAAGCTCCATCAGGTTGGATGGGGGAGGGTCGGTGCTCAGCCATTTTCAGATCTCTCCAGAGATGTCCAATCGGGTTCAAGTCTGGGCTCTGGCTGGGCCACTCAAGGACATTCACAGAGTTGTCCTGTAGTCACTCCTTTGTTATCTTGGCTGTGTGCTTAGGGTCGTTGTCCTGTTGGAAGATGAACCTTCGCCCCAGTCTGAGGTCCAGAGCGCTCTGGAGAAGGTTTTCATCAAGGATGTCTCTGTACATTGCTGTATTCATCTTTCCCTCCATCCTGACTAGTCTCCCAGTTCCTGCTGCTGAAAAACATCCCCACAGCATGATGCTGCCACCACCATGCTTCACAGTAGGGATGATATTGGCCAGGTGATGGGCGGTGCCTGGTTTCCTCCAGACATGACGCTTCCCATTCAGGCCAAAGAGTTCAATCTTTGTTTCATCAGAGCAGAGAATTTTGTTTCTCATGGTCTGAGAGTCCTTCAGGTGCCTTTTGGTAAACTCCAGGCGGGCTGTCATGTGACTTTTACTGAGGAGTGGCTTCCGTCTGGCCACACCCATACTGGCCTGATTGGTGGAGTGCTGCAGAGATGGTTGTTCTTCTGGAAGGTTCTCCTCTCTCCACAGAGAAACACTGGAGCTCTGTCAGAGTGACCATCGGGTTCTTGGTCACCTCCCTGACTAAGGCCCTCCTCCCCCGATCGCTCAGTTTGGCCGGGCGGCCGCTCTAGGAAGAGTCCTGGTGGCTCCAAACTTCTTCCATTTACAGATGATGGAGGCCACTGTGCTCATTGGGACCTTCAATGCTGCAGAAATGTTTCTGTACCCTTCCCCCGATCTGTACCTCCATACAATCCTGTCTCTGAGGTCTACAGACAATTCCTTGGACTTCATGGCTTGGTTTGTGCTCTGACATGCACTGTTACTTGTGGGACCTTATATAGACAGGTGTGTGCCTTTCCAAATCATGTCCAATCAACTGAATTTACCACAGGTGGACTCCAATCAAGTTGTAGAAACATCTCAGGGATGTTTAGTGGAAACAGGATGCACCTGAGCTCAATTTTGAGTGGAAAAGGGTGTGAATACTTATGTACATGGGATTTTTTTTTTTTTTTCTTTTTAATAAATGTGCAAAGATTTCAAACAAACTTCTCTCACGTTGTCATTATGGGGGATTGTTTGTAGAATTTTGGAGGAAAATAATGAATTTAATCCATGTTGGAATAAGGCTGAAACATAACAAAATGTGGGAAAAGTGAAACGCTGTGAATACTTTCCGGATGCGCTGTACTTATTTTAGTGAAAAGCCGCCTTTCCTTCTCAGAAAATAAAATAAAATCAGAGGTGCCCAATATGTCAGTATGGATCATGATTTGCTGTTTTTTTTTTGCCTTCCTCTGGATTGTGTATATGGGATTGTGTGTATGGGATTGTGTATATGGGGTTGTGTATATGGGGTTGTGTATATGGGATTGTGTATATGGGGTTGTGTATATGGGGTTGTGTATATGGGGTTGTGTATATGGGGTTGTGTATATGGGGTTGTGTATATATGGGATTGTGTATATGGGATTGTGTATCTGGGATTGTATATATGGGATTGTATATACGGGATTGTGTATATGGGATTGTGTATCTGGGATTGTATATATGGGATTGTATATATGGGATTGTGTATATGGGATTGTGTATCTGGGATTGTATATATGGGATTGTATATATAGGATTGTGTATACGGGATTGTATATATGGGATTGTGTATCTGGGATTGTATATATGGGATTGTATATACGGGATTGTGTATATGGGATTGTGTATCTGGGATTGTATATATGGGATTGTATATACGGGATTGTGTATATGGGATTGTGTATATATGGGATTGTGTATATGGGATTGTATATATGGGATTGTGTATATGGGATTGTATGTATGGGATTGTGTATATGGGATTGTATATATGGGATTGTATATATGGGATTGTATATATGGGATTGTATATATGGGATTGTATATATAGGATTGTGTATACGGGATTGTATATATGGGATTGTGTATCTGGGATTGTATATATGGGATTGTATATACGGGATTGTGTATATGGGATTGTGTATCTGGGATTGTATATATGGGATTGTATATACGGGATTGTGTATATGGGATTGTGTATATATGGGATTGTGTATATGGGATTGTGTATATGGGATTGTGTATATGGGATTGTATGTATGGGATTGTGTATATGGGATTGTATGGTTCGGTATCTGTTTCGGGGTAACATTATCTTTCACGAGGAAATAAATTGGGCTACCTTAACTGTTTTTAGTTTTTTTTAAATGCAGTGAAATGTATTTTTTTTTTTTTAAATTGCTTTTGAAAGACAAATACCACGTGACAAACAATATTGCAACGATCTCCATTTTATTCTCCAGAGTCTTTGCTAAAAAAAATATATATATATAATTTTTGGGGGTGCTAAGTAATTTTCTAGCAAAAAATACAGATTTTACCTTGTAAAGAACAAATGTCAGAGAAAGGGGCGGTCCTTAGGTGTGATTAGTACCTCCCTGGAGGATCCTCCTGCTGATCTGTTTGTAATGTATTTGTAGGCCGCTTTCGGTGCCAGAGCAACTTCCATCCTGAATGTCGCCACAGAGTGGAGGGGAATCTCCTGGAGGTGAGAGCTCTCTATTCTATCATCTCACAATGAATGGAGAACATTGTTAAAACTGGACTATGTGTAACTGCACCAAAGATGAGGTACAGCGCATCCATGGGCGTCCACATGGGGGGGCAAGTGCCCCCCCCTTAGAATCTCAACTTCCCCTTTAAAGTGGTTGTTAAGCCACTTTATACCATCCTATCTGGTCTGTTTAATAATCCTGTGTGCCCATTCCCCTGTGTCTGTTTTAAAAAATGAAGCCGTTCTTTACCAGTTTTCAGAGCGCCAAACGCCGCTCACTCCTCTCCCTGTCTGACAGCTGCCTGCAGTGGGCGGGTCCAAGGATTCCCCGCTGACTTCAGTCAGGAGGGGAGGAGGAGAGGAGGGGAGAGCTGGCGGCAATCAGCGCTCTGAAAACTGGTATTGAGCAGCTTGTTTTTCCCCTTTAAAAATAAATATTCACGAGTCGCTGCTTGCGCAGTGACTGACATCAGCAGCCGTGCGGACCGACTGTCCTCAGCCCCAGTGCTATTGTTCCAGGAGAGGGGTAGCCCGGGGCAAGACAACTGAGGAGATTTGTGGCCCCGTGCATAGAGGCACGGCGCGTGACGTCACATGTCCCTGAGATTTATGTGATAATAACTAAGCTCCTCCCCTTCATGACATTGTTAAAAAGGGGCGGAGCATGGCTGACCTTAAAATGATGCCCCCCCCCCCTGGAAAAAGTTCTGCGGACGCCCATGAGTGCATCCGGAAAGTATTCACAGAACTTCACTTCTTCCACATTTTATGTTACAGCTTTATTCCAAAATGGATTAAATTCATTATTTTCCTCAAATTCTACAAACCCCTCCCCCATAATGACAACGTGAGAGAAGTTAGAAATCTTTGCAAATTTATTAAAAATAAAAAAGGAAAAATCCCATGTACATAAGTATTCACACCCTTTGTCATGTACATAAGTATTCACACCCTTTGCCCAATACTTTGGTGAAGCTCCTTTGGCACCAATTACAGCCTCCAGTATTTCTGAGTATGATGCTACAAGCTTGGCACTCCTATTTTTGGGCAGTTTCTCCCATTCTTCTTTGCAGGACCTCTCAAGCTCCATCAGGTTGGATGGGGGAGGGTCGGTGCACAGCCATTTTCAGATCTCTCCAGAGATGTTCAATCGGGTTCAAGTCTGGGCTCTGGCTGGGCCACTCAAGGACATTCACAGAGTTGTCCCGTAGTCACTCCTTTGTTATCTTGGCTCACAGGGGGGCCTGGACAGCAGATGGAAGGGGTCCATGTGCCAGAACCCATACCCCTGCAGTGCAGCCAGAGGGAGAAAGAGGAGGAGAATCCGGCAGCACTGCAGGGGGAGGCAGAAGGGGATCCGTGTCTGCAATAAGACAGTACAGCTGGCCCTCCTGCTCAGCAGGTCCCCGGGCCCCCCTTTAAAGCGGAAGTTAAGTCCGTTGTATTTTTCTTTAGGGCCCCCAGGGGGGTATACCACAATGTATTAGAATGCACAGCATATTAGTACATTATAGCAGACTTAGCTGTCATTTGGTGTCCTCCCAGAACATCGCTGGGACCAATCCTGCGGGCCCCCGGCACTTCCATCTTTGCTCGATCTTCCTTCCGGGGTCCCGTGCCTTCGGCCACTTGATAGGCCAGGCCGCGATGATGCCACTCCTGTGACACGAATTGGGGGCCGATCGGGGCTGTAAATGTTTGGTGAGCTGCGCATGCGTGGTTCAGTGAGCATGACAGCTGATAGGCAGAAGAATGCATTTATGGCAGAAAAGACCAATAGGGTTTCTTCTGTGATAAATACCCTGCCGGCCATTTCAAATAAAAACAAGTTTACTTCCTCTTTATACTGCGGCAGGCAACCCCACCTGCGCGAACCGAGGTAGATCTACATCGGCCACACACCTGCAGCTAGGGAGCGAGCGTGCACCGCCAGCAGTGCGCTCCCACCCCCACTCGGCAGCCAGGACTCCGATGCTCGGGGC
Source organism: Pelophylax lessonae (assembly GCF_965119305.1). Classification (NCBI taxonomy): domain Eukaryota; kingdom Metazoa; phylum Chordata; class Amphibia; order Anura; family Ranidae; genus Pelophylax; species Pelophylax lessonae. The sequence goes on along the minus strand of NC_138770.1, from coordinate 685,991,845 downwards.
AGGTGGCTCCAATTGCCGCCTGACATCCGCGATCGCTCCCCGCTGAGAGAGAAGGACGGTCGGATGTTGTAAACACAGCTGACCGTTCTTTCCCCTGGAATGATCACAGAGCTCCTTCTATATAGGAACACAGGTCTCTATGGTCATTCCATAAGCCCCGCCCCCATACAGTTAGAAACACTCCCCTAGGCTCACATTTAACCCCTTGATCACCAACAATGTTATCCCCTTCCCTGCCAGTGTCATTATTACAGTAACAGTGCATATTTTTAGCACTGATCACTGTAGTAATGTCACTGGTCCCCCCAAAAGTATCAAAAATGTCAGTTAGGGGTCCGATCTGTCCGCCGCAATGTCGCAGTCCCGCTAAAAATCGCAGATCACCGCCATTACTAGTAAAAAAAAAACAATAAAAATTACATACCGGTAAATCTTTCCCCTAGTTTGAAGACGCAATAATTTTTGCGCAAACCAATCAAAATACGCCTATTGTGATTTTTTTTTACCAAAAATATGTAGCAGAAAACAAATTGGCCTAAAATTATAAAAAAATATGATTTTTAAATTTTTTTTTTTGGGGGGGGTGGAATGTTTATATAGCAGAATGTGAAAATTATTGTTTTGTTTTTTTTTCAGAATTGTCGCTCTTTTTTTGTTTATAGAGCAAAAAATAAAAATCGCACAGATGATCAAATACCACCAAAAGAAAGCTCTGTTTGTGTTAAAAAAAAGGACATTAATTGTATTTGGGTACAGCGTTGCATGACCGTTGCAAAAATGGCCTGGTCATTAAGGGGGCAAATCCTTCCGGTCCAGAAGTGGTTAAACTGATGGGGTCTGGACCCAGTACAGGAGGGCTGGCTGTACTGCCTTACCAGCGGCCCTGCTGCTCTTAGTGTCATATCTAAGCTCCTCTGGGGCGGGACTAACATGAAAAGTTCAATGTGTCCTATAAATGTTTTGCATTCTCTATACTGAGAATAATTGGAACAGCTGGAATCTGATTGGCTATAACAGGGACGTTTTTTTTTTTTTCTTAATAAATTGTTGTGAAATAATTGTGGGCGTTATTTAATTGCAATGTGACGTGTTCCTATTTTTCAGTATTGGCGGAGATGACACATTGGACAAAGTCACAACAATTCCAAGTAAGTCCTCCAGCTTTCATATACGGACTGGTAAGACATAAAAGTGATATTGAAGTTCTAGGTGGAGTCTGGAGGGCAGGGCTGGCCCAGGACATTGTGCTGCCTGGGTCCAAGAATAAAATGCTGTCCCCCCCCCCCCCCCCCAAAAAAAAAAAAAATTCCGTCCACCACTACATCCATTATTTTTATATAAATATAACACTTAGAATATATTATATATACGGTTATCTTCTTCCATAACTCACCACCGGACCGGTCCACCAATCACCCGCTGTCTGTCCTCAGTCCTCCTATCAGTCCTGTGTCTGTCGGAAGACAGGTGTCGGCATCTGCAGAGCACAGAGCAGGAGGACAGCGGGGGAGGACAGCAGAGGAGGGCGGGGGGGGGGGGGGGCGGCGGGGGAGTACAGTGGAGGAGGGCAGGGGGGGGGACTGCGGGGGAGGACGGCGGGGGATTGCAGGGGAAGGTGAGTTTTATTCTGGGGTAATCCTGAGTGTGGCTCGGGGTTAGCGATTTTGGTACTCTATATTAACCCAGAGTCACACTCGAGATTACCGCTAGGGAGGTTAATTTAATTTATGATTTTGTGTTTCAAACTTTATCACACCCGGGATGTCTACTAGACTCTTGTTTGGACGGAATTAAGTGATTTATTCCTAAGAATTACCGGCCTAAAATATAAAACAATTTCCAGATTTCCATGCAAAACAATGTACCGCTTTTAGCACAAAAAATCTGACATAATCAGACCGCCAGGGAGGTTAAGAATCTCCGGCCAGAGTAGCTCTGCAATAGAGTGAAGATCGATCGGGGACTAAGATTGGTAAGTAAACTGTGCTGTAATGATACAAAAAAAGAAATCAGCGCAATCATATAGTGGCAAAAAATAAATATAGTGAAAAGAGGATCCAAATGGCTGCTATCACTAACAGTGTTTCCACGAGTGATCGACCGATATCGTTTTTTTAATGCTGATACCGATACCAATATTTTGGTCTTCGGATATCGGCATCGGCCGATATTTTCAGACATTAAAAAAACATTTTTTTATTCATTTATTTTATTTTATTTTTTTTAATAGGTACTCTTGTGGAGGGATCTGGGGGTCTAAAAGACCCCAACCCCCTCCTCTGCACTTAAAAGCATTCAAAATGCCAAGTTTGGCTGTTTTGAATGCTGTCATTTTTTTAAATCTGGCGCTGAGTATCCAGAAGTGATGTTAGTCATGAAATCACTTCCAGGTTTTTACATGGAGACCCGATCCGAGCCGAATGCGGCTTTGATCAGGTCTGCTCTTCGGCGGCCGTGCAGGCTGGTTGCCCGGGTCTCCTGGTGGGACGGGAGACACGGGCGCACCGTGGAAAGCGGAGGGAGGGAGGGGGGGGGAACGTTCCCTCCCTCTCCTTGTAATAACAGCGGAGCGGCTTCTCAGCTGCATCGGTTGTCATTACAAAACAGCTGACCGTCGGCTATGGACGCCGGTACCGGGGTGAGGCCTCTAGCTGCAGGAATCACTCCAGTACAGCACTTTCTGAAATATCAATAACCTCAGGGGGCGATTCAGATATATCAGGGAAAGTGCATATCTGCCCCCGATATATCAGGGTTGCCAATAATCGGTCGATCCCTAGTTTCCACTACACACAATAACAAATAATTCAGAAATAAAATGCTGCGCAAAAGAAAATAAACATAAACTTTGAAAATGTTCAATAAGTGAAGTGTTGCTAAAAAGTAAAGTCTATATATCATATGTTCCTCTTGGTGGAATCCATCAGTAAAACATCCCATCGTGCAGTGCAAACGGCCAATAAAGTGCTGGTGCAAACAGGCAATAAAGTGCTGGTGCAAACTGCAAACAGGCAATAAAGTGCTGGTGCAAACAGGCAGTAAAGTGCTGGTGCAAACAGGCAATAAAGTGCTGGTGCAAACTGCAAACAGGCAATAAAGTGCTGGTGAAAACAGGCAATAAAGTGCTGGTGCAAACAGGCAATAAAGTGCTGGTGCAAACTGCAAACAGGCAGTAAAGTGCTGGTGCAAACAGGCAATAAAGTGCTGGTGCAAACTGCAAACAGGCAATAAAGTGCTGGTGCAAACAGGCAATAAAGTGCTGGTGCAAACAGGCAATAAAGTGCTGGTGCAAACTGCAAACAGGCAATAAAGTGCTGGTGCAAACAGGCAGTAAAGTGCTGGTGCAAACAGGCAATAAAGTGCTGGTGCAAACAGGCAATAACGTGTTGGTGCAAACTGCAAACAGGGAATAAAGTGTTGGTGCAAACTGCAAACAGGGAATAAAGTGCTGGTGCAAACAGGCAATAACGTGTTGGTGCAAACTGCAAACAGGGAATAAAGTGTTGGTGCAAACTGCAAACAGGCAATAAAGTGCTGGTGAAAACAGGAAATAAAGTGCTGGTGCTTGTGTGCAAACAGGCCGCTCACCTCATGTTCTGACCCCTGTGTTACCAGTAGGCCAGAAAAACATTTCCCCTCTAGGGATAAATAAATGGGGGATGCTGCTGCTCCACCTTATTCTCCCTCCAGCCGGCTCAATAGAGCCTTGATGATACTCCACAATATAAAAAGGGTTCCTCTTTGTGACGCCCTCTTGGTGTTTGGCAATGGTGAGCGATTGATCCGGTCACCTGTGTAAGATTGAGAATGCGATTCGGGAGGCTCTTGGATTCCGCCAAGAGGAACTCATGATATATGGACTTTACTTATAGGAACACTTCACTATTGAACATTTTCAACGTTTATTTTTATTTCCTTTGGCGCTGCATTTTATTTCTGTATTATTCTAAGACTGGTAAGTATCTCTTTTCTCTTTTCTTTTATAGAGGGCTCCAGGGCCGGCCCTACTATGGGTCCAATAGGACCAAGACGGCACTTTGAGAGGGGCGGCAAATTGACGCCAAAAGATTGCACTTTTGTGTTATCAGTTTGCGGTGCGTTACGGGTGGCATTCCCCCATCTCATACTGCCGCCCGTAGTGCAAACTGATGAGTATGAGGAGGCGGAGCTTCTCCTCCAGGGGAACGTCCCTCGCGTGATTGTGGTGTGCGCAATGACGTCAGACATCAGCGCGCTCCATCTCACGCAGGGCAGGCTGGATCTTCTAGGGCGGTGGGTGCAGCAGACACAGGAGTGACCGGAGGACTGAGGACAGACAGTTGTTTGGATCGGTCCGGTGGGGAGTTATGGAAGAAGAAAGCCGTATATATAATATTTTCAAAATGTTATATTTATATAAAATAATGGATGCGGGGGTCTTTTTGTGGGTGTGATTTTTCTATTTTTTGGGGGGGATTGGGGGGCAGCATTTCATTCTTGGACCCAGGCAGCACAATGTCTTGGGCCAACCCTGGAGGGCTCTATCGATATAAGGAAACTATGTATCGTTTTTGAATGATTTGTCATTGGTTTTTCTCAATTTAATTTTAAGACATCTTGAAGAAGTTCAATCCAAACTTAAAGGGATTCTCCACTGGGATCGGCCGGCAAAATGAAATGTTTAATGTTGCCGTTAGCGGAGCCAAGGCAGAGTAAGTGAAAGTGTATACAATATGTATATATTATGTATAGAGCCCCATGGGGTAAACACCCAGTATACATGGGGCCTAGCTCAGCATCTCCCTTTCCCTTGCCAACAGTGACTTGATCTCTCAAAAGCTCATCTCCCCTCGATCCAGCAATGACTTCAGCAGCAGTTACCTTGCAGCTCAGCTCCCCCCTCCCAACAGTGACTCTGCACCTAAATTCCATTGTGTTCCCTCCTCCCAGAAGTGGCTCATTGACTTACCTGCCCATCTGCAGTGTAAGAAAAATACCTGTTGATCTAACAGAATTGCACTCAGCTCCTAATTCCCTATCGTGGGCTGACAATGCACAGCATTTTTTTGGTGTCAGCCCTGCTCATTGTCTTTTGCTAAGCTTTCCAACCACTCAAACTGTCTTGTTATCCACAGCATAGTAACTAAGTGACTTGTAGTCCAAGATGAAAAATGGGGGTGGGGTACATATTCTTTATGAGATAACACAGGAAGCGTTAACAGGACACAGGACACTGGATTTCTGGCAGGATCAACGGGTATTTTTTTGCACTTATCAAACAGCTATAACAAAAGGATTTCAATGGTGTATTTAATAGACAAAAAGGAAGGAAATGAGAAAAGCCCAAATTTAGAGATAGCAAATACTGAAAAAAATTGTGACCAAATACCAATATAGTTTCTCTTTAATAATAAAATGTTGTCCTTTGTCAGGAACATGACAACCCAGGCGAGGACTCTGGTGAATAAGATGAAGGAGAGTACGGTGAGTAGAATCAATGTGTCCACACAAAGTGTAACTGTTACTCAAATTGATTGCCATTCGTTTCCTAGTTTAGACAGAGTAGGGAAGGGTGAGAACCTCTGCTGGGTTTTACGAGAACCTCTGCCAGGCTTGATGAGAACCTCTGCTGGGTTTGATGAGAACCTCTGCTGGGTTTGATGAGAACCTCTGCTGGGTTTGATGAGAACCTCTGTCGGGTTTTCGGAGGGCCTCTCTTGCTGGGTTTTATGAGAATTTCTGCCCAACTTGATAAGGACCTCTCCTGGGTTTTTTGAGGGCCTCTTCTGGGTTTGATGATGACCTCCCGTGGGCTTTATGAGAACCTCTGCTGGGTTTGATGAGAACTTCTCCTTGGTTTTATGAGAACCTCTGTCTCATTTGATAAGGACCTCTCTTGGGTTTTATGATAACCTTTTCTGGGTTTGATGAGAACCTTTTTGGGGTTTTATGAGAACCTCTGCTGAGTTTGATGAGGACTTCTCCTGGGTTTTATGAGAAACTGTGCCAGGTTTGATGAGGTCTTCTTCTGGGTTTGATGAGAACCTCTCCTGGGTTTTATGGGAACCTCTCCTGGGTTTTATGAGAACCTCTCCTGGGTTTTATGGGAACCTCTCCTGGGTTTTACGAGAACCTCTCCTGGGTTTTATAAGGACCTCTCCTGGGTTTTATGGGAACCTCTCCTGGGTTTTATGGGAACCTCTCCTGGGTTTTATGAGAACCTCTCCTGGGTTTTATGGGAACCTCTCCTGGGTTTTACGAGAACCTCTGCTCGGATTGATATTTTTAGTGTAAACAAACACAATATAACACCAAATTTTTGGGTTAAATAAAAAAAAAAAGTTGTGTCAAGTACATAAATACCAAACATGTCAGTCGGACCTTGTGCATGAAATGTCAAAAAATCTAAAATGCCCAAAATTCAATGAAGTATTGCCTTTAAAGCCTTTACAGCCTGTGATGGGGTGCATTGAAAACAAAAGTTTTTTTGTGCAATGTAATGCATGGGCAGCCCATTGATAATGAGCGGCCTGCCTTGACGCAACACTTTTTAGAGTGTGAAATGCATGTGAGGTAAGAGAGTGTGACATATCACAGGGGCAACCTTCAGCCATTGAGGACTTAGTCCCATAATGACCCATCGTACCCCGAGAACTCCTCCCCCTTCTCATATATGTTTCTGCCTTACAGGTTATTAATTTTCAAAACGACTGGAAGTTAATCACCATTTTTATTGGTGGCAATGACCTCTGCCAGTACTGCAATAACAGGGTGAGTAGACCGTGTGTGACCACCACCAGGTGAATTACAGGTAGTCATTGGAATAGCAAATTGTTTATCGATATCATTTTTGATACATTGATTTAAATGAATAGATACGTTGTTTTCTTTATATTGTTACTCATTATGCTCAGGATTAAAGATGATACGTTAATTGTTTTACAATTCTTTTTTGTGAGTTATATATCTCCTAAGATCAGGGCTTTTTTTCAGCTTAGTGGAACTTGGTGAACTCAGTTCCACCACCTTTGGCTCAGGCCCTCTGCTCCCGGATCACCACTATCACTTGTAAACCCAGAAGTCCAACTTCTGTGCATAGGCGTCCACAGAACTTTTTTCAGTGGGGGGCATCATTTTAAGGTCACCCATGCTCCGCCCCTTTTCACCCCCATAGATCCCCCTTCAGAGCAGGCCAGGGTCCCCCATAGTTCCCCTTTAGAGCAGGGTCCCCATAGATCCCTCGAGCAGGCCAGGCTCTCCATAGTTCCCTCTTTAGTCTTATAGTCTTACCTTTTCACCTATATTCCCTGTGCTACCAGGTTTTCCTGCACCACCAGGTACTCCAGGCACTCCCTGCAAAGAATATATATATATATATATATATATATATATATATATATATATATATATATATATTTAGCCAATCTGACCCCCTTTAGAGCAGGCCAGGATCCCCATAGATCCCACTTTAGAGCAGGCCAGGCCAGGGTCCCCCATAGATCCCCCCTTAAAGCAGGGTCCCCATAGATCCCCCCTTTAGAGCAGGGTCCCCATAGATTCCCCTCTTAGAGCAGGCCAGGAAATTTCCGGGGGGGGGGGGGGGGGCATTTGCGGATGCCCATGCTTCTGTGCTTACCATTGACATCTTGTCTCCCAATGGCTCCCGCAGATCTGAGCTCCTGAGAGGCTTCCATTAAGTGCAGGTTGGGGACAAGGGAGATGCAGGTGCCCAGGGTGGTGCCCAGGGTGCAGTGCAGATCCTAACACCCCTCTGGATGATTTCCCTGCAAGTGAGAGAGGCAGAGCCACCCTCAATATGCAAGGAGGTACTGAGCCCAGAGCCAGCTTGGTTCTTCAGCTTAATACAGCAACACAAGTAAGACATGTGGAGGTGGTGGAGCTTTTAAGGAGGGAAGGAGAAGGTGGGGCAGTGGACGAGGGGGTTGCATGCCGAGGTCAGAGCTGAAGCGCGGTGAAAGTGAGATGTGGATAGGGAAGCAGCTGTAAAAGAAGGGCCACAGCGCCTTGGTCACTTGTTTGTAATTCTCTGTGGATCTTCCCCCGATTTGTTTTATATCAAGAGCTGCGAACTGGAACTTGTGTTTTCCATTTTTAAGAAGCTCTGTGTCATTTGATAATCCTCCGCAGCCTTTTTACTGCTATTTCAAGAGTTGACAGTTGGTCATCCCTTGCAACCTTGAGTTCCTGCAACTATTTTATGAGAAAAAAAAGCCCTGCGTATGACTATATCAAATACACTGACTGTCACTGACAGTCAAATACACTGACAAAAAAAAGTCGCCACCTGGAATTTACTAAGCAACTAACTAAACTAAGCCTGCAGTGACTCTCCTATTGGATATTACTGGATGTGCCCAAAGAATGAGGTCAGCTGACTACCTGAATATACGGAATGAGGTCAGCTGACTCCCTGAATATACGGAATGAGGTCAGCTGACTCCCTGAATATACTGAATGAGGTCAGCTGACTCCCTGAATATACGGAATGAGGTCAGCTGACTCCCTGAATATACGGAATGAGGTCAGCTGACTACCTGAATATACTGAATGAGGTCCGCTGACTCCCTGAATATACAGAATGAGGTCAGCTGACTACCTGAATATACGGAATGAGGTCAGCTGAGTACCTGAATATATGGAATGAGGTCAGCTGACTACCTGAATATACTGAATGAGCAGGTTATTCCATCAATTGGATTCTTTCTTCCCTGATGGCACGGGAATATTCCAAGATGACAATGCCAGGATTCATTGGGCTCAGATTGTGAAAGAGTGGTTCAGGGAGGATGAGACATCATTGTCACTCATGGATTGGCCACCACAGAGTCCAGATCTTACCCCCATTGGGAATCTTTGGGATGTGCGGGAGAAGGCTTTGCTCAGTGCTCCGACTCTCCCATCATCAATACAAGATCTTGGTGAAAAATTAACGCAACACTGGAGGGAAATAAATCTTGTGACATTGCAGAAGCTTATCGAAGGTCCAAGAAGTTTGGGGTGGAGGAACTTGATTGTCCTGACCTCAACCCGATAGAACACCTTTAGGATGAATTAGAGCGGAGACTGTGAGCCAGGCCTTCTCGTCCAACATCAGTGCCTGACCTCACAAATGCGCTTCTGGAAGAATGGTGAAACATTCCCATAGACACACTCCTAAACCTTGTGGACAGCCTTACCAGAAGAGTTGAAGCTGTTATAGCTGCAAAGGGTGGGCCAACTCAATATTGAACCCTACGGACTAAGACTGGGACGCCATTAAAGTTCATGTGTGTGTAAAGGCAGGCGTCCCAATACTTTTGGTAATATAGTGTTTCTTCCTACTAAATATTGTTCTATAGAAATATAGTTAAGATTTATAATTAGTTTTATTAATATTTAATATTGATTAAAGTTGAGTAAAATTTATATTTTCTTTTTTTTTCTTCTTAGGCGCGATATTCTCTGGAGAATCACATGAAACATATTCAGGCGGCTCTGGACATCTTCTATGATGAGGTACGGTACGGTCACACGCACTGTCTGTTAGTAATGCATAAGGTGTGCGTCACCCGCTAACCTGATCAATAATATCAGCCATAGGCGCTATTAGGAAGGGAGTGAGTGTAGGGATTCAGAGACCGCAGCCCAGGGCTATGCTCTTCAGAGGACAGTCAGCTACATTGTCATTGTGTATCTAGTGAGTCATTGGTTACATCTGTTTACCAATCAATCACTAATCATAATAATACAATACCAGTGATAGAAGTCATGTGACTTAGCTGGCGCTCCAGCCTTTAGGTGTAGAATATTTCAAGGCTCTTTCAGACAGGCAGTAATGCTTACTGTAATTAAGTCCCGTACTGGACAAATGAAAAGCTGTAGCAAGCGGCCATGTTGTTCAGTCATTATAGGTCAGCCATGGCAGTCTTGCAGAACAGTTATACATTGCCGCAGTGATATTACCCTCCCTCCTCCTTTAATTAATTGAATGCATAGGTTTTACACTTCAAAAGAGCCATTCTCAACTCAGAGACATCAGAAACCAGGCCTGTGCAGATCTCTAAACCTCTAATTGAGTCCTGGCAGGATGTCTTTCTTCTGTCCAGGCCTATCGTAAAACTATGACCAAATTCCAGATACCCAAAACGAATGGGGATCGTAAAAGGCAATCAGAGAGCTCTGCCCGATTCATAAATTAGCAAATCCGCACGATTCATAAACTCAGACAGGAACATGAAACATTAATAATAAGTATATATTTGGATGATAAGTGGCGTACTTAACGGATTAAGGTCATACATGACTACACTAGCACAAATAGAAGGGAAGATAAAGAATTAAGGTCATACATGACCACACTAGCACATATAGAAGGGAAGATAGCTGTCAGATATTCCCTGGGTGACAAGTTTATCTGAGATATTCCGTGTTTAGTAACCCTGGATGCAAAATTCAATGCTGAACAATGATCTATCAGTTTCAAGAATGCAACCGGTACATATTGGAAGATATGAATAGTGGTAAAAAACTGTCTGTGAGCGAGGGACCTGATATTGTCATAACCCCAGGACAGTCCATGGCCACTCCATTTTCTTGGTCAGGGGCATCTGTCAACAACACCCCTTTGATCCCAGAGAAAAAGGGAGATCCCTAACCAGCGGAGAGTTCTCCTTTACCATCAAAGCAGGAACATCTGTCAAGTTTGAGAACAGATAACACCTGGCTCATCGACCAAACTCTGTTAACACCCAGGACTCTGGCTGCACCTTTTCTTCTTCTACAGTTCTACCTTATTTTTTCTATTGCTGAATTGTGTCTCTATTTCTTTGAAACACCTTTTTTATGTAAGTATTTTATTTGCACCAACTTTGACCTTTTCATTATTAAAACCTTATTTTCAAAAGTGTTAATCTTGTCCCTAAGCTCTTACTGCAAGCTAACAAAGAACCCGTCTTCTGAAGAGTGATACTGTATGGAATAAATCCTCTGAACATTCCTGTCTGTGGTGACATTGTGTGTTACAGATGATAATTCTAAAATCATAATTGATATTGCTAGAATTACGAGCTTCCTCCCACTCGGATCAAAGCAGGGGTAGGGGCATTTAAAGGGTTAATTACTTAATTAGCCCAGTGACAATCACTCTCAGCCTGCTGGCACCTAGATTGTGGTCCCGCGAGCTGGAAAATCTTTGTGCCGGGTGCAGCTGGGATTGACATTGTTACGTAAGTGACAGCGGGGTGTGAGACTGGCTGGTCCTTTGTCACGAGTTAGTGAGGGGGGCAGGGATCTGATACCCACATCTGTCACACTTACCACCCTCAGGAAAGCATTTTTTCAAAGTGTGGTATAGCAGCTGCTGACAGGCATTTAGGATTCGCCACCCATTGCCTGTTTTTTGGTAAGTATCAGTTTTTTTTTTTTTATTGCAGGACCATGCCGCAACCGCAAGCCAAGTGGTTTAGTGGGGCTCAATTTTAAAAATTGTGGCTGCCCTATTTTTTGCGAATTAAAAGCCCATTGAAATTTATGGGGCTGCTGAAAACATACCACGCGGGTTCACGTAAAAAAAATTAAGACGCATGCAAGTGGTGTGAAAAAGCCCTGACGGGGGTAAGGTCAAATGTTCTTAGACTTTTTTAATTTCTGGTCAAACATTCCTCAAATATTATGGGCAGTAGTTAAGATGAAGGTGAAAATACCGCATTATGGCCACTAGATGGAGCTGAGGATCATAGGAACCGTCCACTGCTCTACTGACATCGTCCACTGCTCTACTGACACCGTCCACTGCCCTACTGACACCGTCCACTGCCCTACTGACACCGTCCACTGCCCTACTGACACCGTCCACTGCTCTACTGACACCGTCCACTGCCCTACTGACACAGTCCACTGCTCTACTGACACCATCCACTGCCTTACTGACACCGTCCACTGCTCTACTGACACCGTCCACTGCCCTACTGACACCATCCACCGCTCTACTGACATCGTCCACTGCTCTACTGACACCGTCCACTGCTCTACTGACACCATCCACTGCTCTACTGACACCATCCACTGCTCTACTGACAACGTCCACTGCCCTATTGACACCGTCCCAAATCATCACTGGCTGTGGAAAATTTTGCATTTAAATTGAAAATCAAGGTCCCAGAGTCTGGAGGAGTGGAGAGGCACAGAATCCAAGTTGCATGAGGTCCAGTATGAAGTGTCCACAGGTCAGTGATGATTTGGGGAGCCGTGTCATTGGCTGGTGTTGGCCCACTGTGTTTTTATCAAGTCCAAAGTCAGCGCACCCCTCTAGCAGGAAATTCTAGAGCACTTCATGCTTCCCTCTGCTGACCAGCTTTATGGAGATGCTGATTTCATTTTCCAGCAGGACTTGGCACCGCCCACACTGCCAAACCTACCAATACCTGGTCACATGATCATGGGATCACTGTGCTTGATTGGCCACCAAACTGGCCTGACCTAAACCCCATAGAGAATCTGTGGGGGATTGTCAGGAGGAAGATGAGAGACACCAGACCCAACAATGCAGAGGAAGTGAAGGCCGCTATCAAAGCAATCTGGACTTCCATAACACCTCAGCAGTGCCACAGGCTGATCGCCTCCATGCCACGCCTCCATGCCACGCCGCATTGATGCAGTAATTCATGCAAAATGAGCTCCGACCAAGTATTGAGTGCATCCTATACTGTACATGGATATACATATATATATATATATATATATATATATATACTGTAAATCTATACACACACTCCTGTGTTTTTGAGATAATGCAATAGGCTGCGCACAGCTATGCTCCTGTAGCAGACTCTGCAGCATGGTTCTGTCACGGTTTTCTGTCTGAGCATTCTCCAATTAAGTTTATTGTGGATGATACCAGCGGTGTGCGACCCTCCTTTCTAACTGGCATAGAATTGTATTTTTAGAATAGTTTAAGCAGATGTCCAGAGTTCACCCCCCCCCCTCCCTGCTGGGAAGGATCTGGGGGCAGAGCTGAGAAGCAGAAAATGCAGGGTCTGGAGGAGGACCAGAGGAGGGCTGCCTGGAGTCTGCTAAATGCTGAGACCAGGGGAGGTAGAGAGGAGGCTGTGCTGTGGCTGCACAGAGAGGTGCTGGGTCTGTAGTTCTGTCCTCCTCTCTGCTGAGACAAGGTAGGGGCAGAGATGAGGGGGGAGGGGTGCCGCAGTTGCAGGAGAGGTGCGAGGGCCACGTGGAATGGCCTGGAGAGACAGATTCGGCCTACAGGCCTTGTGTTTGACACATGTGCTATAATCCCTCTAGCGTTCTCAAAAACTGTTACATTGTATCTCATCTTACCTAAATGTATGTATTTCCTATGATTCTCAGGCAATATACTGAAGAGCAGCACACTAGTCGCAGTCATATTCACTGTTTTATATTCCAGCATGTTCTGCCTTGAACAATGAAAACTGAAAAAGTTCCTACTTTAGGAGATATTACAATCAGGTGCCCCCTCCCCCACATCCATACAATGGCATACATACTGGGGCCGATTTGGTCAGAGGCCATTTATTTTTTTAAATGTAGGAAGAGAGGGCAGCACCCCAACAAAACCTTCACAACCACAGGTGAAGAACATAAAACCATCATGTAGATAATGTTGGTGATGGAAACTGAACCCGAGACCTCAGTACTGCAATATTCTACTGATATTTAGAGATGAAAAAAGTATTAAACTTTCAATCTGTCTGTCTTCCTATCCATTGGGATATTTTACCCCTCTATGAGTGAGCTGGCAGTCAGGTCCCTAAGGCTCCTCACCAGCATAGTATGGAACCCTTAGGAGAACACCCCAGAAAGGTCACCTAACCCCCTTAACTAGCGAGATTGCTGTGCAAGCGGACCAGACGGGCTTTAAAAACTCTTATGTGTCGTTGGTTATTGGACTGGCTGGAATGACTTGCTACATGGGACATTCCTATCCACACTAGCAATCCCATTACCCTATGATAGTCTGAACTGGGACCTTCCAGTGACATTGCTGTCCTCAGAAGGATTGGGGTTCTGCTCTTTTCTGTGGATCAATTCATTTTGACCTAACTAACCCCGGCCATCTCTCTATATTTCCCCTTGCTATTTTGGGCAGCCATGGATTTAAACTTACTATAATTCTGGTGACATACATTAAGTCCTTCTGAGATATTTGGATTCCATCTGTGGATGATTCAATCTACAATCGTTTTTGGACGCCCCACTGGCCCTTGTATCTATGTGACAACACTTTGAGTTGATTTTACTAACAGCCCCATGAACCTCAACGAGTCTCTGGCACCTATTTTGCCCTGAAGAAGCCATTTGAGGCGAAATGCATTGGTAACCCGTACCCTGCACCACTATAGGCTAGCTTTATCTATATGTGGAGTTGGGTGTGAGTAAGGTGACCTATAGAGGCCCACACTTATGGTCTGGTTGATATGTGTTGGGGGTTGTGTTTATGTTTATATGTTAATTGTCATTTTAATGTTTGTAATTTGAAATAAAGCGACTTTTTATAATAATATTGTCTTGCTATCCTTTGTCTCCAGGGACGGGAGTATACAGCACCGCTATAGCCCCAATTACTAGTTTTTCAACTAATTTTTTGCACTTTCAGTCTAGGGGTGATGGTGCTGTTGGTTGAATGACTGAACGTTCATTTTTATAATTTAACCCCCTTAACTTGTGATGTTCTTTGATAAGATGATTGGAATTAGTAGGAGTAAAGTTTATTGAGGAATCTCCCATGATGCTTAGCAAGGCCCAGTATCCATTGATCAGCTTCTGATTGGTTTCTCCTCAGGTGCCTCGAGCTTTCATCAACTTGGTGGAGATCATGGAGATAGAAGGACTACGCAGTGTGACCGCAGACACCATTGGCTGCGCCCTCTTAAAACCGTAAGTGTTGACTTTACTACCCAGCTTGTGATGTCTTCCAACAACATGGCTTACAGCGGCCTTGTGACACCATATTGGCTGAGACCAAAAAGAGAACCTGTGAGGCATAGGTGTGCTCAGCCTATTGCATTAGGGTGTACACCCCGAAACTCAAACACACATGCCTTTCTTTGCAGCCTCAGCTGCATTGGACAGTGAATGACTAGGAAGTGCTCTGTGCTGAGAGGCTTCCTGTTCATTCACAAACTGAAGCATAGTAAACACGGTTTACTATGCTTCAGTCATGATTGAACACAGTGAGCGAGTGTGTTCTCTGTGTTCATTTAGAAAAGGAAGGGGCCGGTAAATGACATATTGATTAGCCCCTTCCCCCACTCTCCATTCTGAAACATCCCTCGCAATACCCGGAGGGAGAGGAGGGAAGCTAGCAGCATTGTGGTTGGGGCGCAATATGGGGGGGGGGCCCAGGCAGTAGGGGGATACGGCACTGTACAGAGTCACTAGGGTGTGCACCCCCTCCCTGTGCACGGCTAAGCTGTGAGGACAGAAATCTGGGAGAGATCACTGCTAACTTGTTTGATAGATACAGTCTTTCTTATCCTGGTTTTCTACCTCGTCTGTCACTTACTTGGAGCAAGCCTAGCCTGTAAATTGAAGCTGGAGCTATTGAGCTCTGTAAACCTTTTGTTGGAACAATAGAGTGGTGGCCCCTCGGGGGTGGGGACTGATTTGGCTGGTTCAGTGTTCGGTGTCGTGATGAACAATCTCACACCATATGAATGAATATCGGCTTTCAGTGACAGTAGATTTATCCAATAATTCACATCTCTAACCCCTAAAACTCATCACTTCTTTCTTTCAATTCATGTAACATCATCACTAAAATTCACTGAAAATTGAAAGCAGTCTTGCAGTAGGAGCGTATAAAGGTTCAAAGAAAGGTCCAGAAGAAACAGAGCTCACAGAGAGCCTCCAGAATAGTCAGGGCTGCTGTTATAAATCATGGGGCCCCATACAGCCTTCCAGGTGCTCCCTACCTCCCCCCAACACCGCTTGCCCCCCGGGGTGCAGTGAAACTGCGGTACTGACTGTTGCAGAGTGCGATCACTGGGTGCAGCGGAGTCCATTCAGATCAGACATTGTGGGGTAACAGGAACTGGCTTCTTTATTGGAACATAACCACAGATAGCAAAGATGTCACCTTCTCATGGTAAGAAAAAACACAGACAGGAAAAGGTAACCCACGAGTACAGTACAGTGTACAGGAAATTACAACACATCATAGAAAATGCATAGCATATCACTGAGCATTAGCGACATCTAGTGTCCTATTTGTGAACTGCAGTTAATAGGCTAAGCTTAAAGTTGTTGTATCTCCAACACTGACTTTATCTGCCTACGCCTCAAAAATGAAAAATAAAAGTCCCTCCTCTGCTCCCACCTCCTGGACCCCTCTGTTGACCTGATGGTATATAAATATTGATTATTTATTGATTTTAAATACTAACAGCATATAAGCACAGAACACTTTATTTGATTTATCACTAATAATATTTATTGTATGTACATATTGATTATTGAATCCATAAGGTTTGTATACACTTACTAATCAATGATAATAATTTATGGTGAAACACATATTATATTAATCACTGAAGCACTAAATCACTTTAGATATACACTATTTGAATAATTTATTTATATATTGGAATAACACATTAATAGTTGTAGCACAGATGCACCTTTAAAAGCGCGGTAATCCCCTGTTTAGCTAATGGGGCCTGGGCCCAGTACAACAGGACTGGTTGTACTGCCTTATCAGCGGCCCTGAGAATAGTGATAGGTAGTGGGTAGGGCAGTGGCACAGAGTCCATAAAAGGACAACCCTCATTATGCAATGCAGCCATCTAGAACAGCAGCGGGGCCATACTTTACACACTGCTCGGAAAGCAAAGTGGTCCTCTGTGCAGCCTGGGCTTCTCGTATATTCCACTGAACTGCCTTTATACTAAAAATAATTCCGTCTGTCTTACTGCAGTAACGCTTGTCCGTGCTTTATTAATCCGCGGGATGGATCTCCAGAGCTGAATGAGATCAAGAAGTTCAACAGAGATCTGCAGGTAAGAAGGTGACTGGGGGGGGGCGCTCTTCTATAGCAGAGTGACTCTTAGCAATGACTTGTGTCTGCAGACCGGGCCCTGAGATCATCACTCCAGGCTTCTATAGAGCCAATCATCCCTGTAAGAACAATTGGAAGCCATTTAGATTTAAAAGACATTTTTTGGCAATTTTGTATTTATTTCTCTTTATTTACTATGTTAGGATTTTGAAAAATCTCATTTTATTTGTTAGGTGAGGTAATGTGAAAGGTTACATATACTGAATATACACCGAACAAAATTATAAACGCAACACTTTTGTTTTTGCCCCCATTTTTCATGAGCTGAACTCAAAGATCTCAGACTTTTTCTATGTACACAAAAGGCCGATTTCTCTCAAATATTATTATTATTATTATTATTATTATTATACAGGGTTTATATGGTGCCAACAGTTTGCACAGCGCTTTACAATATGAGGGAAGACAATACAGTTACAATACAATTCAATACAGGAGGAATTAGAGGGCCCTGCTCCTTAGAGCTTACAATCTAGAAGGGAGGGTCAAGTAAAACAAAAGGCAATAACTGTGGGGGATGGGCTGATGGAGAAAATGGAAGTACAGTTGTTAGGTGTGGGTAGGATAGGCTTCTCTGAAGAGGAGGGTTTTCAGGGATGGATAGGATAGGCTTCTCTGAAGAGGAGGGTTTTCATGGATGGGTAGGATAGGCTTCTCTGAAGAGGAGGGCTTTTAGGGGTCATCTAAAAGCTAATAGAGTAGGAGATAATTGATCAGAATGGGGTAAGGAGTTCCATAGGATTCAAGAGGCTCTGGAAAAGTCCTGGAGGCAAGTATGGGAGGAGGTGATGAGGGAGCTAGAGAGCGGGAGGATTTGAGAGGAACGAAGAGAGTGATTAGGTTGGTATTTTGAGACTAGGATAGTGATTTAGCTGGGGGCTAAATTATAGATGGCTTTGTAAGATGTTGTTCAAAATTCCGTCTGTTCATATTGTTCACAAATCTGTGTAAATCTGTGTTAGTGATCACTTCTCCTTTGCCGAGATAATCCATCCACCTCACAGGTGTGGCGTATCAAGATGCTGATTAGACAGCATGATTATTGCACAGGTGTGCCTTAGGCTGCCCACAATAAAAGGCCACTCTAAAATGTGCAGTTTTATCACACAGCACAATGCCACGGATGTGATAAGTTTTGAGGGAGCGTGCAATTGGCATGCTGACTGCAGGAATGTCCACCAGAGCTGTTGCCCGTGAATTGAATGTTTATTTCTCTACCATAAGCCGACTCCAGAGGCGTTTCAGAGAATTTGGCCGTACATCCAACCGGCCTCACAACCACAGACCATGTGTGACCACACCAACCCAGGACCTTCACATCCAGCATCTTCATATCCAAGATCATCTGAGACCAGCCACCCGGACAGCTGCTGCAACAATCAGTTTGCATAACCAAAGAATTTCTGCACAAACTGTCAGAAACCGTCTCAGGGAAGCTCATCTGCATGCTCGTCGTCCTCATTGGGGTCTCCACCTCACTGCAGTTCCTCGTCGTAACCAAATTGAGTGGGCAAATGCTCACATTAAATGGTGTCTGGCACTTTGGAGAGGTGTTCTCTTCACTGTACAGGGAAGATGGCAGACAGCGTGTGTGGCGTGGTGTGGGTGAGCGGTTTGCTGATGTCAACGTTGTGGATGGAGTAGCCCATGGTGGTGGTGGGGTTATGGTATGGGCAGGCGTATGTTATGGATGGAGTGGTCCATGGTGGGGGTGGGGTTATGGTATGGGCAGGCGTATGTTATGGATGGAGTGGTCCATGGTGGGGGTGGGGTTATGGTATGGGCAGGCATATGTTGTGGATGGAGTGGCCCATGGTGGCAGTGGGGTTATGGTATGGGCAGGCGTACGTTGTGGATGGAGTGGCCCATGTTGGCGGTGGGGATATGGTATGGGCAGGCATACGTTGTGGATGGAGTGGCCCATGGTGGCAGTGGGGTTATGGTATGGGCAGGCGTACGTTGTGGATGGAGTGGCCCATGTTGGCGGTGGGGATATGGTATGGGCAGGCATACGTTGTGGATGGAGTAGCCCATGGTGGCAGCGGGGTTATGGTATGGGCAGGTGTACGTTGTGGATGGAGTGGCCCATGGTGGGGGTGGGGTTATGGTATGGGCAGGCGTACGTTGTGGATGGAGTGGCTCATGGTGGGGGTGGGGTTATGATATGGGCAGGCGTATGTTATGGATGGAGTGGCCCATGGTGGGGGTGGGGTTATGGTATGGGCTGGCGTATGTTGTGGATGGAGTGGCCCATGGTGGCGGTGGGGTTATGGTATGGGAAGGCGTACGTTGTGGATGGAGTGGCCCATGGTGGGGGTGGGGTTATGGTATGGACAGGCGTATGTTATGGACAAGGAACACAGGTACATTTTATTGATGGCATTTTGAATGCACAGAGATACTGTGACGAGATCCTGAGGCCCATTGTTGTGCCATCCATCCACCACCATCACCTCATGTTGCAGCATGATAATGCGCGGCCCCATGGTGCTAGGATCTGTACACCATTCCTGGAAGCTGAAAGCATCCCAGTTCTTGCATGGCCAGCATACTCACCGGACATGTCACCCATTGAGCATGTTTGGGACGCTCTGGATCGGCGTATAGGACAGCGTGTTCCAGGTCCTGCCAATATCCAGCAACTTCGCACAGCCATTGAAGAGGAGTGGACCAACGTTCCACAGGAACCAATCACCAACCTGATCAACTCTATGCCAAGGAGATGTGTTACACTGCGTGAGGCAAATGGTGGTCACACCAGATACTGACTGGTTTTCCGACCCCCTGGACCCCCCCGGACCCCACATTTTAGAGTGGCCTTTTATTGTGTCCAGCCTAAGGCACACCGGTGCAATAATCATGCTGTCCAATCAGCATCTTGATATGCCACACCTGTGAGGTGGACGGATTATCTCGGCAAAGGAGAAGTGATCACTAACACAGATTTACACAGATTTGTGAACAATATTGGAGAGAAATCGGCCTTTTGTGTGCATAGAAAAAGTCTGAGATCTTTGAGTTCAGCTCATGAAAAATGGGGGCAAAAACAAAAGTGTTGTGTTTATAATTTTGTTCAGTGTAGTTTGTGTTTTCAGTTTGTTCAGCAGGCGGCGGTCTTGGGTCCTTTTCACACGTTTCTGGGTGAAAATAACTCAATCTGAAATTCACATGAAAAAGTCAATGGGGAGAATTAACAAAGAGTGGTGCAAGGACAATGCCTGCTCCACTCTTCTAAACTTAGACAATGGAGCAGACACTGCTTACAATTAACTAAACAGATATAAGCCCCTTTGTTCCCTGGAATGACTCTGTGACTCCTCCCCTACCCTCCACATTTGACTCCTCCCCCACCCTCTGCGTGTGACTCTTCCCCCACCCTCCGCGTGTGACTCTTCCCCCACCCTCTGCGTGTGACTCCTCCCCCACCCTCTGCGTGTGACTCCTCCCCCACCCTCTGCATGTGACTCCTCCCCCACCCTCCGCACGTGACTCTTCCCCCATCCTCCGCGTGTGACTCTTCCCCCACCCTCCCCGTGTGACTCTTCCCCTACCTTCCGCGTGTGACTCTTCCCCCACCCTCCGCGTGTGACTCTTCCCCCAACCTCCGCGTGTGACTCTTCCCCCACCCTCCGCGTGTGACTCTTCCCCCACCCTCCACGTGTGACTCCTCCCCCACCCTCCGCGTGTGACTCTCCCCCCCCACCCTCCGTGTGGTTCCGTTCCACATTCCAGTTAAGGACAGAGTTCCTGATAGGGAAGTACTTGTGCTGTGTTTTCCCTCTGGATAACCCATAGTGCTCTGGGAATCCTTTGTCATGTAATATATTGCAGAATATCGGTCCTTTGCATTGAAAAAACAAACATTTAGTGATAAATGAATGATTACAGAGTAGCAATAATTTGATACTTTTATATCTGCCCAGGGTTCAGTTTTTATTTATTTTGTAGGCAATAGACATGTGCGGTTAATTTCCTTCTGAATCTAAATTCAGACGAACTTTTAGTTTTTCGGAAATTCGGATGTATCCGAATTAAAATAGAATAAAAAAAGAATAGAATATAACCTAACCATCTTCAGAAATTCGAATAAAATGAATTTGAATAGAAAAGATTAACATAGAAAAGAATATAAAATATCAGAATAGAATATAAATGCAATAGAATAGAATAAAATAGAAAGAATGAGAATACATTTGAATAGAACAGATTAGAATAGAATCCAAAACAATGGAACCCAAAATATAAAGAATATAACCATCTTCAGAATTTAAAATTGTGAATAGAATGAATTTGAATAGAAAAGATTAGAATAGAAAATTTTAGAAAAGAATAAAAAAAAAAACAAATAATATAGAATAACATAAAATAGAAAGAATAGTACTGTTAGATTCTTTCTTCTTTATTTTATGATATTCTATTGATTTTTTTATTCTATTTTTTCTATTCTATTCTATTCTGTTATTTTTATATTAAATTATTTTCTATTATATTCTCTTATTTTCTTTTCTAATATTTTCCATTCTATTCTTTTTTTTTCTATTCTAGTCTTTTCTAATAAAATTCTAATTCATTCTGTTCAAAATTCAAATTTTGGAAGATGGGTATATATTCTATTTCATTCTATTCTATTATTTTTCTATTATATTTTTTCTATTCTCTTCTCTTCTTTTCTTTTCTAATGTTTTCTATTCTATTCTTTTATATTGTATTCTAGTCTTTTCTATTAAATTTAAAATTCATTCTGTTCGAATTTTGGAAGATGGTTATATATTCTATTGTTTTTCTATTCTATTATTTTCTATTCTAGTCTTTTCTAATAAAATTCTAATTAATTCTGTTCGAAATTCGTATTTTGGAAGAACGATATATATTCTTTTTTTTCTATTCTATTCTATTGTTTTTCTATTATATTCTTTTCTATTCTATTCTCTTATTTTCTATTCTAATATTTTCTATTCTATTCTAGTCTTTTCTAAGAACATTTGAATTTACTCTGTTCGAAATTCAAATTTTGGAAGATGGTTATATATTATATTTTATTCTATTATTTTTCTATTATATTTTTTTCTATTCTATTCTAGTTTTTTCTAGTTTAATACTTTCTATTCTATTTTCTATTCTATTCTAGTCTTTTCTATTAAAATTAAAAATTAAATCTGTTCGAAATCCAAATTTTGGAAGACGGTTATATATTCTTTTTTATTCTTTTCTATTCTATTCTTTTCTATTTTATTCTCTTATTTTCTATTCTAATATTTTCTATTCTAATATTTTCTATTCTATTCTAGTCTTTTCTAAGAAAATTTGAATTTACTCTGCTCGAAATTTGAATTTTGGAAGATGGTTATATATTATATTTCATTCTATTTTATTCTATTATTTTTCTATTATATTTTTGTTCTATTCTCTTCTCTTATTTTCTATTCTAATACTTTCTATTCTATTCTTTTCTATTCTATTCTAGTCTTTTCTATTAAAATTAAAATTCATTCTGTTCGAAATTTGAATTTTGGAAGATGGTTATAAATTATTTTTTATTTTATCCTATTCTATTATTTTTCTATTCTTTTATATTCTATTCTCTTATTTTCTTTTCTATTCCTTTCACCTATATTCTAGTCTTTTGTATTTGAAGCTCCAATTTCAGAAGATGGTTATATATTTTTTTCTATTTTATTCTATTTTGTTCTAATTTTCGAATTGTCAGACAGTCAGTATCAATAGCTTAATGCAACAGCTGCATTTAAATGGAAAAAAAAAAAAATTTGAATTCAAGTGTGTTTTTGAATTCGAATACTGATTCGATAGCTATTTTGAAACGCGGTCAGATTTTTTAAAATTCGTTTGAATTTTTCTAAATCGAATGTGAAACTAACGAAACAAATTCCGAAAACAAATGAAACTAATTTATTTAAATACTGAATCCAAACAAAACAATTTTTTTCCGTCCTGCGCATGTCTAGTAGGCAATCAGAGGTCATTACTGGGTGAAGTTTTTTGGGGAATTTACAATACTATAAAATGTGTGTTTGATTCTCATGTTTGTTCTCTTCAGGCTCATCTGGCCAAATTGCCAGAAAAATACACGGGCCGGGAGGACTTTGCTGCAGTGGCTCAGCCCTTCTTCAGGAACACAGTTGTGCCAGTTGACAATGTAAGTCTCATATTTCTCATTAATACCGTTACTGCCCTTTTACCAATTAAATCCTCCCTCCGGCTCCTCCCCCTTCAGTCTTGCACAGGTGCATTGGCTCCTCCCCCTTCAGTCTTGCACAGGTGTGCCGGCTCCTCTCCGGGACTGAAACAGCTTCCTCTGATTTCACCGCACACTGTGGGCTTCTCACAATGTGCATTAGAAGCTGCAGCAAGTCAGATAGAGCCCCGCCCCAATTCCTGGGTTAGCCTGGCCCCGCCCCTTTCACTCATTGGACTTCAATTCTTTCAATCACGGAGGCTCCGCATTCCATGTGGGCGTTACCTATGCAAATACAGCCCACCTAGGGCCGTCTTAAACACAGGGTAAAAGGGGAAGCTGCCCCGGGCCCAGTCATTGTTGTGAGGCCCAAAGCAGCTGCCCCTTGAGCCCTCACTGCCCGCAAATAGTTGATAAGTGCATTCGGGAGGGCCCAAGAGAATGTTTGCCCAGGGTCCAATCAATATTAAAGATGGCCCTGCCCACTTCCCTAAATTGAAGGAAATGGGAAGCAGACGCAGCGCTCAGAGCAGTGGAATCGGTGTGCTGGCCTGTTGGAATCCACAAAAAGGGTTCTCTGGCCCAGATGTCCTCCGACCATCGATTACAAGTGCAACTTGAACGAAAAATGTGAACCGGTAACTCCAAAGTCCATGCGAATTACTTTATTGATACACGACAGTGAGTGTAAAACAGGGGTTTACGCGTTTTAGCAGAAAGCATTGGTCACAGCACATGGTAAAATGAGACACAGAGTATATTTAGCATAATTGATGAATTGAATAATGGATGGGTGGTGTTTGTGTGTTATGCTATAATATACTCTGTGCCTCATTTTAACATGTGCTGTGATCAAGGCCGAAACGCGTAAGCCCCTGCTTTATACTCTCTGTCATGTACCAATAAAGTAATTTGCCTGGACTTTGGAGTTATCTGCTCACACCTTTCGCTCAAGCTGCACTTGTTCTCTAGATTGACACCTCCCCATCAAGCCATTTTGATATTTGCAAAGCTCCTCACACTTGCATCAAGGGCTGAGGGCTCTTCAAAGAAGTAGTAAGGCAGGGTGCTGTGATGTTTTCAGGAAGCAATGTACAACCCCCTGCCGGTCCCCTCCCACCAGCCATGATCTGCCTGCATGGCATAGAGAACAACAGAGGCCAAGTGATGACATCACTAATTGTAATATGAGATCAGTACATGTTTTAATTCAATTCATTCTAATCTTTCCTCAGCTCGGACAACCGGACGTGAGCTACTTCTCCAAAGATTGCTTCCACTTTCATGAACGCGGACATGCAGAAATGGCAAAGGCGCTGTGGAATAACATGGTACGTCGGGTCACTCTTAAGTCACCAGGGGGCACTGGGCCACATTCCCTGGTAAAATACATATAGACTCTAACTGGACAGCATTCAGTTTGCTCCCTGCACTTATCCTTTGTTGCAAATTAGTGCTGCTGATCTCTTGCAGCCTCATTGCAATCACTTTATGTCTACATGCACTCCAGCTTGCTGGGTTTCCTCAGGACAGGGTTTCCTCAGGACAGGGCTTCCTCAGGACAGGGCTTCCTCAGGACACGCTTTGAAATGGCCATTTTGTAGTCTCCATTGGAACCTCTGTGCTTGTATGGGGGAGGGCTGCTTAAAAGTTCATGGGGAGACACTAGAGAATTCTCTCTTTAACTGCCACTGCTGTAGGTACTGTGGTGGTGACCTTGGGGTGGGGGGGGGTTCTGCAGCCCCTGGGATTGTGTGTAAATCTGACAAGCTGACTGACACCACTGTATGTGTAGGGTCTCGCACATGCCCCCACCATAGGCATGCACACAGGATTACTGGGTTTGCCACCCTAATCACCCTGTGTGATGCGGATTCCCAAGGCTTCCTGACGTCCCCTGTTTCCCCCCTGCAGTGCTGCCAACTTCCCCCCTCTCCTCTCCCACTGGCTGCTGTGGGGGATGTTTTAGGATGAAAGAATAAATGAACACATTGAGTGATCTGTACTGATCACTCCTGTGCTCATTCCTAACTGAAGCATAGTAAACAATGTTTACTATGATTCAGTTTGTGAATGAACAGAAAGCTGCTCAGCACAGAGCACTTCCCATTCATTCACTGTGCATTGCAGCAAAGGCTGCAGAGAAAGGGACTGGGAAAAGCGCGGCTCTCCAGTTCAGGGAGACATCCATGGACATTCTCCCAGAGCAGAGTCCTTTAGACACAGCTGATAGCAGATCGCGGTAAAGGGCCAATCACATCGGCCCTTTACCATGTAATCAGCTGTGTCCAATCATAGCTGGTCACATGTCCTCACATTCTGTGTCTGTATGAGGAAAGGAGAGCCTAAAACCAGCAAGGCTGACGGGGCAAAATTAGTGAATTACACTGTTTATCAGTGCAGCCTCATCAGCGCCCATCAGTGCAGCCTCATCAGAGCCCATCAATGCTCATCAGTACAGCCTTATCAGTGCAGCCTCATCGGTGCCCATCAGTGTAGCCCCATCAGTGCATATCAGTGAAGCCTCATCAGTGCACATCAGTGAAGACTCATCAGTGCTTATCAGTACAGCCTTATCAGTGCAGCCTCATCAGTGCCCATCGGTGAAGCCTCATCAGCGCCCATCAGTGAAGCCTCATCAGTGCACATCAGTGAAGCCTCATCAGTGCTCATCAGTACAGCCTTATCAGTGAAGCCTCATCAGCGCCCATCAGTGAAGCCTCATCAGCGCCCATCAGTGAAGCCTCATCAGTGCACATCAGTGAAGCCTCATCAGTGCACATCAATGTATATCAGTGCAGCCACATCAGAGCAGCCTCATCAGAGACTAATAGTGCTCATCAGTGCAGCCTCATCAGGGCCCATCAGTGCAGCCTAATTAGTGCCCATCAGTTCTACCTTATCAGCGCACTTCCCTGAAGAAGAAAAATTACTTGTTTGCAAATGTATGTATTTACTTTTTAACAGAAACTAAGAAAAACATTTTTCTGACATGTTCTGTCCTTTTTCATTTGTTTAGCAAAAAAATAAAACCCCCATCAGTGCAGCCTCATCAGCGTATAAGCTGAAAAATGGCCTGGGCAGGAATAGGGGGGAAGTGCCCAGTATTGCAGTAAAAAACTGGTCTCGCAGGGAATGGGTTAAAGTGCATGGGGGAGGGGGACTGTATGGGGCCCCATGATTTGTAATGGTGGCCCTGACCCAACTTGTTATTTCTTTTGCACCCTCTTTATGTTACAATAAATGTCTTTTACATTCTCAGATGGAGCCAGTTGGACAGAAAACAGACTACAACAACTACACCTATGACCGGCGCAGCCTGAAATGTCCGACCAATGTAAGTACTCCCAACCCCGAGCTCCAACTAGAAATAATCCCTACAATCACAGAGTGAGGTTAGAGCAGGAGGTGAAGAGCGCCCTCTGCTGCCGGTGGTGGTTTTCTGTGGGTGGCAGGAAAGTGTATGCCTTTGGTGGCTCAGCTGATGCCTTGGTGTGGCCAATAAAAGTGCTAATGGTTCCACCTTTCTTGGTCAACAAAAACAGAGCTCTTCCCACCAGATATGAAAGGTGCTCTTCTCTCTATTCACGGACAGCCAGCTAGCCTAGGGGAGAACATGGCAGCTGTGGGGATAGGTGGCTTCTAGTGGGGCAGGAAGGGGTTCAAGGATGTGGCCAGGTGGGACAGGCTGTGTGTTGGTTGAATGCGGCAGGAAAGGGGGAAGAGAATGTGGTAATGGTAGAGAATAACATGAAAGTACTCTTAGGAGATGTAGTTCTGGGGGTCTATCTATGTCAATGGGAACAAAGTTATGCCTGGAAGAATCACAGGGAGTAATAAATGTTTTTCTTTCAATAGGAAAAAATTGAAAATGCAAAATGCAGGGACATAATCTGGGAATGGAAGGGGGGGGGGGTAGTTTGTGGGAATGTGATCTGGGGATAGGGGGGAGTTGTTTGGGGGGGAACATGATCTGGGAATGGGAGGAGTTGTTTGAGTTGGTGTGATCTGGGGAGGAGGAGGGAGTTTGCAGGGACGTGATCTGGGAATGGGGGAGGGGTTGTTTCCAGGGATGGGACCTGGAGATGAGGAGGGGGAGTTGTTTGAGGGGGACGTGACCTGGGGATGGGGGGGTTGTTTGAGGGGGCATGATCTGGGGATGGGGGGGAGTTTTTTGAGGGGGCATGATCTGGGGATGGGGGGGGGGGGTTGTTTCTGTCGACATGATCTGGGAATGGGGGAGGGGGAGTTGTTTCCAGGGATGTAATATGAGAATGGGGGGTTGTTTGCGAGAACGTGATCTGGGGGTGAGGGGGAGATGTTTGTGGGAACGTGATCTGGGAATGGGGGAGGGTTTTTTTGTGGAGACGTGATCTGGGGAGGGTGAGTTGTTTGTGGGGGTGTGAGCTGAGGGTGAGGGGAGTTATCTGTGGAGATGTGATCTGGGGAGGGGGGGGGAGTTGTTTGTGGAGAGGTGAGTTGGGGATGGGGGGAGTTGTTTGCGGGAATGTGATCTGCGGGTGAGAGTGAGTCGTTTGCGGGAATGTGACCTGGGGGTGAGGGGGAGTTGTTTGCGGGAAAGTGATCTGGGAATGGGGGGGAGTTATTTGTGGTGACGTGATCTGGGGGGGAGTTGTTTGTGTAGATGTGAGCTGGGGATGGGGGGGGGTTGTGGGAACATGAGCTGGGGATGAGGGGAGTTGTTTGTGTAGATGTGAGCTGAGGATGGGGGGAGTTGTTTGCAACGACATGATCTGGGGATTGGGGGAAAGTTGTTTCAGAGGACTTAATCTATGAATGGGGGGAGTTGTTTGTGGGGGCGTGATCTGGGGATGGGGGGGGGGTTGTTTGGGGAGACGGGGAGTTGTTTGTAGAGGTGTGATCTGGGGATGTGAGTAGTTATTTGTGGAGACGTGAGCTGGGGTAGGGGGAATTGTTTGTGGAGACGTGATCTTGGGATGGGTGGGGAGTTGTTTGTGGAGACGTGATCTTGGGATGGGTGGGGAGTTGTTTGTGGAGACGTGATCTAGAGGTGGGGAGAGTTGTTTATTGGAGTGTGATCTGGGGATGGGGGGAGTTGTTTGTGGAGACATTAGCTAGGGATGGGGGGAGTTGTTTGTGGAGACGTGATCTGGAGATGGATGGGAAGTTGTTTGTGGGGGCGTGATCTTGGGATGGGGGGAGTTGTTTGTGGGGGCCTGATCTGGGGAGGGGGGTTGTTTGTGGGGGCCTGATCTGGGGATGGGTGGGAGATTGTTTGTGGGGCGTGATCTGGGGATGGATGGGAAGTTGTTTGTGGGGGCGTGATCTGGGGAGGGGGGAGTTGTTTGTGGGGGCATGATCTGGGGAGGGGAGGGGGGTTGTTTGTGGAGACATGAGCTAGGTATGGGTAGGAGGAGTTGTTTTCGGGGACGCGATCTGGGGATGGGGGACTTCATTTATAAAATTTGGGCAACAACCTGGACGTACCATTTAAGTTGTCTGGGGAGGGTTGGATGAAGCTGCAGTAGAGACCTCATATAATTTCATGTTATGTTGTGTTGTCCCAGGACCGCCCTTACCTCTTCACCCTGAAGAACAGTGGTCTTCCCCAGGACTTCATCGAACCTGAGAAAGAAGATGATGGAGACCAGGTGCCGATGTGGTCGGTGATCGTGGCCTCCATCGGTGGCGTTGTTCTGGGCTGTTTGGTCGTGGGCATTGCCATGAATATGTCATTTAAGAAGAAACTCCGCAAACAGAAGAAAAAAGAAACCGGCAGCTCCTTTTGAGGTTCTAAACAAGCCCTGTCCTTTGGAAGCCGTTTTGTAGACTGTGGCCTTTATTAAATAAGGGGAAAGGTGATGTGCAAACCCACAGCCACCAATCAGAAGCCATCTCTTATCATGACCCCTAACGAATCAGTCTGATTGGCTGCTAAGGCTGAGACACCATTGCCCTTTGCACTGCCTCCTTAGATAAGCCTTCATGTCTCCGGTATATTCATTTTTTTTGTCCCGAAGTTTTCTCATGCTCCAGAATCTTCTGTTGTTGGATCCATCACAACTCCTGGAGAAGGTGTTTGGCCACCATGTTTCCAATACTAAAATGTTAAAGCACAACTCCAACCAAAACCTTTTCTTTTCACTGCCGTTTCACACTATAGTGATGTCAGACATTGCATGCGATTCGCACTGCACTGCTCTGCAAATCACATGCGATGTCTGTGCGATGGGAATTCAGTCTTACAGATTGTATGGGTGAATTCGCATCGCATTCAGACCAAAGTCACTTACTTACATACAGCTTTGAATTTTTCTTTAACCACTTTACCACCGGAGGATTTTGCTGTCTTACGTCCAGGCCACTTTTTGCGATTCGGCGCTGTGCGACTTTAACTGACAATTGCGCGGTCGTGCGACGCTGTACCCAAACGAAATTTACGTCCTTTTTTTCCCACAAACAGAGCTTTCTTTTGGTGGTATTTTATCACTTGTGCGATTTTTACTTTTTGCGCTATAAACAAAAAAAGAGCGTTTATTTTGAAAAATAACAATATTTTTCACATTTTTTTATATGAAATTCCTCCCAAAAAATATGTAAAAATCAAATTTTTTTAAAATTTTAGGCCAATTGGTTTTCTGCTACCTATGTTTGGTAAAAAAAATCGCAATAAGCGTATTTTGATTGGTTTGCGCAAAAGTTATTGCGTTTACTAACTAAGGGAAAGATTTCTGTCATTTTTGGTGGTTTTTTTTTTTAACGAGTAATGGCGGCGATCTGCGATTTTTTTATGCGGGACTACGACATTGCGGCGGACAGATCGGACCCTTGACTGACATTTTTGACACTTTTGGGGGTACCAGTGACATTACTACAGTAATCAGTGCTATAAATATGCACTGTTACTGTAAAAATGACACTGGCGGGGAAGGGGTTAATTTTATTGGAGAGGGAGGGGTTAATGTATGCCTGGTGCTTACTGACGTGTGTGGGGGGAGGGGACTGAGTGACACAGGGACAGATCGCATGTTCAGCTATGCTGAACCCTGCAATCTGACCCTGCCTGTCACTTAGGAGATCCGCCCGCTCTGTTTACACAGGCGGGCGGATCTCCAAACTAGATTCCCCGATGATCGTCGCCGCTCCTCCCCTGGCCCGACTCCCGCTGTGAATGAAAACAGCGGGAGCGCGCCTCCGGCGGCACGCGAGCGCCGCCTACAGGGGGAGGAGTCCAGCGATGTAGGTCTACGTCGCTGGACGGAATCAAGCCACTGTGCCGCAGTAGCAGCACAGTGGCCGGTCGTAAAGTGGTTAATAAATACACCTCTAAGTGTGAAGAGAAAGGGTAATTTTTTTTCCTCCAAGTGTCCTGTAAATAATGTATATACTGATCCTGCACTGATGGGGTGAATCTTTGATATCAGTGAATATATCTGAAATTCTTCTATAAAGAAAAGATGAATAAATCTGAAATACTTCTATATAAAAAAGAGATGGAATTAATAATTTATTGTAAAGTGAATTCCTGTGCACATGATCTCTGGAAAAATAAATAAGAGAAATAAACAGACTTTTTTTTTATTGAGTTCGGTTTTAATGGTTTCCTAATGGGTCAAAAAAAACAGGTCAGTACCGGCACTGACAGGAAGGGGGCGGGCTGCCTCAACCTCTTCCTGGTTGCCTCTGACTTTAATTCCAATTGATTTAACCACCTGGAAGAAAAGTGTGCAACCAGTTAAGGGCTCTTTCACACGGGCGGTCCGATCAGATCCGCCTGTCAGTTTTTTAGGCGGATCTGATCGGATCCTCCATGCAGCTCTATGGGGCAGCGGGTGTCAGCGGAGGTCACCTCCGCTGACACCCGCTGCCATCCGCATCCGATCCTGTGCTGAAATCTGGACGGATGGAAACCCTATTTTTCCATCC
This sequence comes from Pelophylax lessonae, assembly GCF_965119305.1. Taxonomy (NCBI): domain Eukaryota; kingdom Metazoa; phylum Chordata; class Amphibia; order Anura; family Ranidae; genus Pelophylax; species Pelophylax lessonae. Next base: position 685,960,673 of record NC_138770.1, on the reverse strand, counting down.
GTTCAGTAATCGGAGCGGAGTGGATCTGATGAGAGCGGACAGGTGGTCCGCTCTCCTCCGATCCCCCATAGAGGGCAGCGGGTGCTGAGACACCTCCCTCTCCGCTCTGAAAGCGGAGACGGAGCTGTCATCCGCCCGGCTCAGCGGGGATCGCGGATCGATCCCCGCTGAGCAACACGGATCCGCCTGCGGAGGCGGACCGTGTGAAAGAAGCCTTAGTCCGACCATTTCCCTGCATATTTGTTGTGGGTCAGATTCTCACAAAGCAAATGGATCAGCGTGTCAACCAGGCAACTAGCATTCTCCCAAGGAAAGGCTGTTCTCTTGGGTTTCCTTTACCGTAAGTGCAAATTGTAATGTAATTACATTTTATTTCCTAAAATGCTGCGTATCATAAACAATTGCCTTTTTTTTTTTTTTTTTTTTGTTAAATACTGTTTTTTTATCACTATTATTTTAAATTCCTTTTTACAACTAAATGCTTTCTGGTCTCCTGCAGCCTCTTTGCAGCCATTTCCCTTCTATAGGCACTGCAGTGATGCCAACGGTGGGCCATGCCTGTGTAATGTATGTTGAAACAGCAGCTTGTAGCCCACGTAGCAGGGTGACAACGCAGAAGCAGAAATAGGAGACAGGGACAGTGTTGTCACCCTGTTACAGGAAGTGCCTAAACAAGGATCCTCATGGCAGGATCACCAACATTTTTTTTTTAACTGTAGCACTGCCCCCTTGAGGGCTGCTGGATAATATGCTTTCGGGTCCCCCTGGGTTACCGTTAGCAACTCTGGTATTCACGATTTAACACTTTACTTCTTTGCTTGGTCAATGATCAGTCCAGGGGGTTTGTAGTTGTTTTTGGTGTTTTATTTTAAATAGGGATGGGAGAAGGGAAGAGTGGGATACTCCAAATTACTATTCACAAGATATGGGGATCCCTATCTGATGATGCAGTCAGGCTGATGATTCGCCCTGTCACTAGGTGAATTTGGATTAAGTCTCTATGCAGAAGACTCGATGAACTACAGTGCCTTGCGAAAGTATTCGGCCCCCTTGAACTTTTCAACCTTTTGCCACATTTCTAGCTTCAAACATAAAGATATAAAACTGCAATTTTATGTGAAGAATCAACAACAAGTGGAACACAATCATGAAGTGGAACGAAATTTATTGGATATTTCAAACTTTTTTAACAAATAAAAAACCGAAAAATTGGGCGTGCAAAATTATTCAGCCCCCTTAAGTTAATACTTTGTAGCGCCACCTTTTGCTGCAATTACAACTGTAAGTCACTTGGGGTATGTCTCTATCTGTTTTGCACATCGAGAGACTGAAATTTTTGCCCATTCCTCCTTGTAAAACAGCTCGAGCTCAGTGAGGTTGGATGGAGAGCGTTTGTGAACAGCAGTTTTCAGTTCTTTCCACAGATTCTCGATTGGATTCAGGTCTGGACTTTGACTTGGCCATTCTAACACCTGGATATGTTTATTTGTGAACCATTCCATTGTAGATTTTGCTTTATGTTTTGGATCATTGTCTTGTTGGAAGACAAATCTCCGTCCCAGTCTCAGGTCTTTTGCAGACTCCATCAGGTTTTCTTCCAGAATGGTCCTGTATTTGGCTCCATCCATCTTCCCATCAATTTTAACCATCTTCCCTGTCCCTGCTGAAGAAAAGCAGGCCCAAACCATGATGCTGCCACCACCATGTTTGACAGTGGGGGATGGTGTGTTCAGGGTGATGAGCTGTGTTGCTTTTACACCAAACATAACGTTTTGCATTGGTGCCAAAAAGTTTGATTTTGGTTTCATCTGAGCAGAGCCCCTTCTTCCACATGTTTGGTGTCTCCCAGGTGGCTTGTGGCAAACTTTAAACGACACTTTTTATGGATATCTTTAAGAAATGTCTTTCTTCTTGCCACTCTTCCATAAAGGGCAGATTTGTGCAGTATACGACTGATTGTTGTCCTATGGACAGAGTCTCCCACCTCAGCTGTAGATCTCTGCAGTTCATCCAGAGTGATCATCGGCCTCTTGGCTGCATCTCTGATCAGTCTTCTCCTTGTATGAGCTGAAAGTTTAGAGGGACGGCCAGGTCTTTGTAGATTTGCAGTGGTCTGATACTCCTTCCATTTCAATATTATCGCTTGCACTGTGCTCCTTGGGATGTTTAAAGCTTGGGAAATCTTTTTGTATCCAAATCCGGCTTTAAAATTCTCCACAACAGTATCTCGGACCTGCCCGGTGTGTTCCTTGTTCTTCATGATGCTCTCTGCGCTTTAAACGGACCTCTGAGACTATCACAGTGCAGGTGCATTTATACGGAGACTTGATTACACACAGGTGGATTCTATTTATCATCATTAGTCATTTAGGTCAACATTGGATCATTCAGAGATCCTCACTGAACTTCTGGAGAGAGTTTGCTGCACTGAAAGTAAAGGGGCTGAATAATTTTGCACGCCCAATTTTTCAGTTTTTTATTTGTTAACAAAGTTAGAAATATCCAATAAATTTCGTTCCACTTCATGATTGTGTCCCACTTGTTGATTCTTCACAAAAAATTACAGTTTTATATCTTTATGTTTGAAGCCTGAAAAGGTCGAAAAGTTCAAGGGGGCCGAATACTTTCGCAATGCACTGTAATTCTCTTCAGGATACTCTCCTAGTATCCCCTTTCACTTAACACGCTACCACCCGACCACTGACTATCCTACTCCAGGGTGGTCCCTCTCAGGTCAGGCCCCTTGACACCATCCCCTGTACTCGCGATACTGTTTTTCGAGGGTCTCTAGTGTCTCTCCCCCTCTAGTCAGTTCTCCTGGACCTCTGGGTTCCGTTCCTTTGATCCCCAGGCCGACCGCCTGCAACCACATGCCACCACTACAGAGTAGAAGGCAGCCGCCACCCTCCCTCCGGGACTCTGCTCACCAGCTAAAGACCCCGCAGCACATGTGCTCCTGGTTTTTTTACAGTATCCCATAATGCACTGAGACAGCCGGTCTCCACTTATCGCCCGGACTGTATTAAAGCCTGTGTACCCATTGGTCAGGTTTCCTCCCACTGCCTCCCTATTGGACCAGTGTGAAACACTCTCTAGACCCAATGAATCACACACTAAGCACATTGAGCAGACCTCACTCACAGATCCTGCTCTCTGGTAGGCAGAAGCAATATAGATTTGCCTGCTGCTCCTCTGATAGGCAGACAGAGCCAAAAACTATACTCTCTCACTAGCACCTACCTAGGAGGGTGCTAAACTCACCCCCCGCCAAACCAAGCCATGTCCTCACTAGCACCTACCTAGGAGGGTGCTGCATAACTAAAATCTGCAGATTTAGATGTACTATAATGACAATAGTATGTTACAGCTTACAGGAGATTTTAGTGATTCGGTGTATATTGGGTTTACATTTTTAGCACTGTCCCCGTAGCGCTTGTTGTATGATGACATGTTGGGCCTCCTCTGATTACCTGCCAAAAGTCACTTAGGGACAGTACACACCTTCCTCCTTAGTCCCAGTTGCTCGTTACTCAATTAACAGTCCAGGGGTTTTGGTATATTTATTGTGGAACTTGGATGGGAGAAGGGAATAGTGGGACACTCCAACTGAACTATTCGCAGTTGATAAGGACAACTCTCACTTGACCTCACCAGATTATTTGTGGAAGCAGACACACTTTTTTAACCATACTGTCACTTGTATTGAAGGGTTAAGTCTTCTTGCTCTCTCCAGCAGCAGACTTGATGCAACTACATTATCTTCCAGACATTCTCTAGCATCCCCTTGACTGACACCCATCCACTGACTCTTCTAGCTGAAGGGATGGCCCTCCCAGGACAGGCCCCATAACACAGATCTGTACTCACTGGATGCAGAATCGGATCCTTCCAGTGTCTCCCCTCCAGTCAGTTTTGTAGGACATCCAGGATCATCTCCTCTGACTCTCAGGACCTCAGGTCGACCACCTGAGGCCACACCGCAGCTTCTACAGAGGAGGAGGCAGCCGAGACCCCGCTCTTCAGCTGAAAGACCCCCGAGCATATGTGCCCTTGGCATTTATTCAGTATTCCAACATGCACCGAGGCACTTTCCTCTGCCAATCACCATGTAACCCCCCAAATACATGAGGGGGGGATACAATCTCCATGTATAAATACATGAGGGGGGGATACGATCTCCATGTATAAATACATAAGGGGGATACGATATCCATGTATAAATACATAAGGGGGATACGATATCCATGTATAAATACATGAGAGGGGATACGATCTCCATGTATAAATACATAAGGGGGATATGATCTCCATGTATAAATACATAAGGGGGGATATGATCACCATGTATAAATACATAAGGGGGGGATATGATCACCATGTATAAATACATAAGGGGGGGTATGATCACCATGTATAAATACATAGGGGGATATGATCACCATGTATAAATACATAAGGGGGGATATTATCTCCATGTATAAATACATAAGAGGGGATATGATCTGCATGTATAAATACATAAGGGGGGATATGATCACCATGTATAAATACATAAGGGGGGATATGATCTGCATGTATAAATACATAAGGGGGGATATGATCACCATGTATAAATACATAAGGGGGGATATGATCTGCATGTATAAATACATAAGGGGGGATATGATCACCATGTATAAATACATAAGGGGGGGATATGATCTCCATGTATAAATACATAAGGGGGGGATATGATCACCATGTATAAATACATAAGGGGGGGATATGATCTCCATGTATAAATACATAAGGGGGGGGTATGATCTCCATGTATAAATACATAAGGGGGGATATGATCTCCATTTATAAATACATAAGGGGTCCATATAGGGAACTTGGTGTTGAGTTGTTAACTTTAAGGTCATCACAGAGGACAAGGGGGGGGCGCTCTTTACGTCTAGGGGAAAACAGATTTAATCTCCAAATACAGAAAGGTTTCTTCACTGTAAGAGCTGTGAAATGTGGAATAGACTCCCTCCAGAGGTGGTTCTGGCCAGCTCAGTAGATTGCTATAAGAAAGTCCTGGATTCATTCCTAGGTGTACATAATATAACTGGGTACGAATATTTATAGGTAAAGTTGATCCAGGGAATATCTGATTGCCTCTCGGGGGATCAGGAAGGAATTTTTTCCCCTGCTGTAGTAAATTGGATCATGCATTGCTGGGGTTTTTCACCTTCCTCTGGATCAACTGCGTGTATAGGATTGTGTATATGGGATTGTATGGTTGGGGATGGTATAGGATTGTGTATATGGGATTGTATGGTTGGGGAGGGTATAGGATTGTGTATATGGGATTGTATGGTTGGGGTGGGTATAGGATTGTGTATATGGGATTGTATGGTTGGGTTTTCTTTACTGTTTTTTGTTTTTTATTGGTTGAGCCGGATGGGCTTGTGTCTTTTTTCAACCTGACTAACTATGTAACTATGTAAATGCCTGTGCACTCATTGGTCAGGTTTCCTCCCACTGTCCAACATGTCTCCCTATTGGACCAGTGTGAAACACTCTGCAGACAAACTGAGTTTCACCTGAGCACCATGAGATCCAAAACTATACTTTCTCTTCTAGCACCTACCTAGGAAGGTGCTACACGCACACTATATTGCCAAAAGTATTGGGACGCCTGCCTTTACACACACATGAACTTTAAAAAGGTTTTAAACATCCCCCAAAAAAAAATTATAAAAAAATAAATATAAACCAAAGGCATAATGAGCTAGTATGCATCATATACTAGATCATTATGAAATACCTCAAAACAAAGCCCCCGCAGCGGCCGCCCGCTCATTACTTACATGGCGTCCATCTATACCTGGTCTTTCTTCCAGGTTCGCATCCTCCGGTCATCTGATTGGCCAGAGCCGCGATGACGGCACAGGGCTCTGAAGGAACAGCGCGGGAGGTTGTTTTTTCAGAGCACATGTGCCAGTAATGTCATCAGCTGCATGCAAAGTAAATATATCCTAAACTGTGCAAGTTTAGGAGATATTTAATAGGTTATCATAGGCTTACCTATAGGTACAAGTTACAGAGGAAGCTTTACTTGTTGGCCGACCGATCGGCCGTCTTTTGTCCAGTGTTGTTGTGTCGGTTGGAATGTGCTCTAGACTGCACACGAATTTTCTCGGCCAACAAAAACCAACTTCAGAAGTGATGTCAAATGCTGGTTTACTTTCCGTGTGTTTTTTCTTCTCTGAGCATGCCCAGTCTTGCTCATCTGATGATTGTCTGCTGAAATCTGTACTGACTGACGGAAAATCGGCCGTTGTGGTGACGGCCAACAAAAATTTTATAGCCTGCACACCAGATTTTGTTCGGCCCAAAAGTCGCAGTCGGTTGTCGGCAGTGGCGGCTGGTGCTCAAAATTTTTGGGGGGGGGCACAAAAAGAAAAATGTAATAGGTATTGCTTCGCGTCCAAAAACGCAGTAAAAAATTGCGTGACTTTGAAGGCATGGCACAGGTGATGGTATAGGCATGGCACAGGTGATGGTACAGGAGATGGTATAGGCATGGCACAGATATGGTACAGGAGATGGTATATGCCCCCTTTCAATGCAGAGACCAGCGTACATGCCCCCTTTAATGCAGAGACCAGCGTGCATGTCCCCTTTAATGCAGAGAACAGCGTACATGCCCCCTTTCAATGCAGAGACCAGCGTACATGCCCCCTTTAATGCAGAGAACAGCGTGCATGCCCCCTTTCAATGCAGTGACCAGCGTACATGCCCCCTTTAATGCAGAGACCAGCGTGCATGTCCCCTTTAATGCAGAGAACAGCGTACATGCCCCCTTTCAATGCAGAGACCAGCGTACATGCCCCCTTTAATGCAGAGAACAGCGTGCATGCCCCCTTTCAATGCAGTGACCAGCGTACATGCCCCCTTTAATGCAGAGACCAGCGTACATGCCCCCTTTAATGCAGAGAACAGCGTGCATGCCCCCTTCAATGCAATAAACACTGTCCAATGATTGCAGAGTGCCCACAGCATTGTCCCCAATGATTGCAGATTGCCCACAGCATTGTCCCCCAATGATTGCAGAGTGCCCACAGCATTGTCCCCCAATGATTGCAGAGTGCCCACAGCATTGTCCCCCAATGATTGCAGAGTGCCCACAGCATTGTCCCCCAATGATTGCAGAGTGCCCACAGCATTGTCCCCCAATGATTGCAGAGTGCCCACAGCATTGTCCCCCAATGATTGCAGAGTGCCCACAGCATTGTCCCCCAATCAATGCAGAGACCAGCATGCGTGCTCCCTTCAATCCAATGCACTTACCTGGCGGTGGCTCGGCTCCCGGCGGCGGCTTCTCCCCTCCTCGATACTTCGTCCTCTTCTGCTGCGGCGGGAAGGTGAGCGGCTTCTCCCTCGTCTCGGCCTCTCCTCTTCTCTGCGGCGGGAACTGGAATCATCATACTAACAAGCCGACAATCGGCCGATCGGACGTTGGCCGAAAATTCACGGCCAACAATCGTTGCGTGTGTACGAGGCTTTAGTCCGTAGGGTTCAATATTGAGTTGGCCCACCCTTTGCATCTAACCGCTTCAACTCTTCTGGGAAGGCTGTCCACAAGGTTTAGGAGTGTGTCTATGGGAAGGTTTCACCATTCTTCCATTTGTGAGATCAGGCACTGATGTTGGATGAGAAGGCCTAGCTCACAGTCTTCATTCTAATTTATCCCAAAGGTGTTCTATTGGGTTGAGGTCAGGACTCTGTGCAGGCCAGTCAAGTTCCTCCACCCCAAACTCGCTCATCCATGTCTTTATGGACCTTGCTTTGTGCACTGGTCCAAATCATTTGGTGGAGGGGGGATTATGGTGTGGGGTTTTATCCAGGGGTTGGGATTGGCCCCTTAGTTCCAGTGAAGGGAACTCTTAAGGCGTCAGCATACCAAGACATTTTGGACAATTTCATGCTCCCAACTTTGTGGGAGGAGTTTGGGGATGACCCCTCCCTGTTCCAACATGACTGCACACCAGTGCACAAAGAAAGGTCCATAAAGACATGGATGAGTGAGTTTGGGGTGGAGGAACATGACAGTCCTGACCTCAACCCGATAGAACACCTGTGGAATGAATTATAGTGAACACTGTGAGCCAGGCCTTCTCTCCAACATCAGTGCCTGACCTTACAAATGCCCTTCTGGAAGAATGGTCAAACATTCCCATAGACACTCCTAAACCTTGTGGACGGCCTTCCCAGAAGAGTTGAAGCTGTTATAGCTGCAAAGGGCGGAGCCAACTCAATATTGAACCCTACGGACTAAGACTGGGGTGACATTAAAGTTCATGTGTGTGTAAAGGCTGGCGTAGTATCTTTTCATAGTAGCAGATATAAATGTTACCGGTAGAGGGCGCTCTCTGTATATGAAAATAATAATAAAAAATAGGAGAATCAGCGCACACTGTATAGAGAAGCAGCATGCAACCAATAGAATAAGCACCTTTCTGTAAGAATCATAAATAAGAAATAAATTGCAGCGCTAAAATAGTAGATGGATGAACAGGACAATCACTCGCCCTTCTATATTAAAAAGTTCATAAAATTTCTATAGATTCAACTGTAACACGACTGTCCAAAGGATTCACAGATATGCCACTGCGGTATAACATAGAAAAAAGAGAGAAGAGGTCCAACATAGCGTGATACTGTGATAGACGGTGCGATAGACGGTGTGATAGACGGTGTGATAGCTGGGTGATAGATGGGTGATAGACGGTGTGATAGATGGGTGATAGATGGGTGATAGACGGGTGATAGATGGTGTGATAGATGGGTGATAGACGGGTGATAGATGGGTGATAGACAGGTGATAGACGGGTGATAGATGGGTGATAGACGGTGTGATAGATGGGTGATAGACAGGTGATAGATGGGTGATAGATGGGTGATAGATGGGTGATAGACAGGTGATAGATGGGTGATAGACAGGTGATAGACGGTGTGATAGATGGGTGATAGACAGGTGATAGACGGTGTGATAGATGGGTGATAGACAGGTGATAGATGGGTGATAGACAGGTGATAGACGGTGTGATAGACGGTGTGATTGATGGGTGATAGATGGTGTGATAGACGGGTGATAGATGGTGTGATAGTCGGGTGATAGACGGGTGATAGACGGTGTGATAGATGGGTGATAGATGGGTGATAGACGGTGTGATAGATGGGTGATAGATGGGTGATAGACAGGTGATAGATGGGTGATAGATGGTGATAGACGGTGTGATAGATGGGTGATAGACAGGTGATAGATGGTGTGATAGATGGGTGATAGATGGGTGATAGACAGGTGATAGATGGGTGATAGACAGGTGATAGACGGTGTGATAGATGGGTGATAGACAGGTGATAGACGGTGTGATAGATGGGTGATAGACAGGTGATAGATGGTGTGATAGATGGGTGATAGATGGGTGATAGACAGGTGATAGACGGTGTGGTAGATGGGTGATAGTCGGGTGATAGATGGGTGATAGACAGGTGATAGATGGGTGATAGACAGGTGATAGACGGTGTGATAGATGGTGTGATAGACGGGTGATAGACGGGTGATAGATGGTGTGATAGTCGGGTGATGGGTGATAGATGGTGTGATAGACGGGTGATAGACGGGTGATAGTCGGGTGATAGATGGTGTGATAGTCGGGTGATAGATGGGTGATAGACGGGTGATAGACGGTGTGATAGATGGGTGATAGATGGGTGATAGATGGTGAGATAGACGGTGTGATAGATGGGGGATAGATGGTGTGATAGACGGTGTGCTAGATGGTGTGATAGACGGGTGATAGATGGGTGATAGACGGTGTGATAGACGGGTGATAGATGGGGTGATAGACGGGTGATAGACAGTGTGATAGACGGGTGATAGACGGTGTGATAGACGGTGTGATAGATGGGTGATAGACGGTGTGATAGATGGGTGATAGACGGTGTGATAGATGGGTGATAGACGGTGTGATAGATGTGTGATAGACGGTGTGATAGATGGGGGATAGACAGGTGATAGACGGTGTGATAGACGGGTGATAGATGGTGTGATTGACGGGTGATAGATGGTGTGATTGACGGGTGATAGACGGTGTAATAGTCGGGTGATAGATGGGTGATAGTCGGGTGATAGATGGGTGATAGACGGATGATAGATGGGTGATAGATGGTGTGATAGATGGGTGATAGTCGGGTGATAGATGGGTGATAGATGGTGTGATAAACGGTGTGATAGACGGGTGATAGATGGTGATAGACGGTGTGATAGATGGGTGATAGACAGGTGATAGACAGGTGATAGATGGTGTGATAGATGGTGTGATAGATGGTGTGATAGATGGTGTGATTGATGGGTGATAGATGGTGTGATAGATGGGTGATAGACGGTGTGATAGTCGGGTGATAGATGGGTGATAGATGGGTGATAGTCGGGTGATAGACGGATGATAGTCGGGTGATAGATGGGTGATAGGTGGGTGATAGACGGTGTGATAGATGGTGTGATAGATGGTGTGATAGATGGTGTGATAGATGGTGTGATAGATGGGTGATAGACGGTGTGATAGTCGGGTGATAGATGGGTGATAGATGGGTGATAGTCGGGTGATAGACGGATGATAGTCGGGTGATAGATGGGTGATAGATGGGTGATAGACGGTGTGATAGACAGTGGGATAGACGGTGTGATAGACGGGTGATAGACGGGTGATAGATGGGTGATAGACAGGTGATAGATGGGTGATAGACAGGTGATAGATGGTGTGATAGATGGTGTGATAGACGGTGTGATTGATGGGTGATAGATGGTGTGATAGACGGTGTGATAGACAGTGTGATAGACGGGTGATAGACGGGTGATAGATGGGTGATAGACAGGTGATAGATGGGTGATAGACAGGTGATAGATGGTGTGATAGATGGGTGATAGACAGGTGATAGATGGTGTGATAGATGGTGTGATAGACGGTGTGATTGATGGGTGATAGATGGTGTGATAGACGGTGTGATAGACGGTGTGATAGACGGTGTGATAGATGGGTGATAGATGGGTGATAGATGGGTGATAGATGGGTGATAGATGGGTGATAGACAGGTGATAGATGGGTGATAGACAGGTGATAGATGGTGTGATAGATGGGTGATAGACAGGTGATAGATGGTGTGATAGTCGGGTGATGGGTGATAGATGGTGTGATAGACGGGTGATAGTCGGGTGATAGTCGGGTGATAGTCGGGTGATAGATGGTGTGATAGACGGGTGATAGATGGTGTGATAGACGGGTGATAGATGGTGTGATAGACGGGTGATAGATGGTGTGATCGACGGGTGATAGATGGGTGATAGACGGTGAGATAGACGGGTGATAGACGGTGTGATAGACGGGTGATAGACAGTGTGATAGGTGGGTGATAGACGGTGTGATAGACAGGTGATAGACGGTGTGATAGATGGGGGATAGACAGGTGATAGACGGTGTGATAGACGGTGTGATAGACGGGTGATAGATGGTGTGATAGTCAGGTGATAGATGTGTGATAGACGGTGTGATAGACAGGTGATAGACAGTGTGATAGATGTGTGATAGACGGTGTGATAGACAGGTGATAGACAGTGTGATAGACGGTGTGATAGACGGTGTGATAGACGGTGTGATAGACGGTGTGATAGATGGGTGATAGACAGGTGATAGACGGTGTGATAGATGGGTGATAGACGGTGTGATTGACGGGTGATAGATGGTGTGATAGATGGGTGATAGACAGGTGTGATTGACGGGTGATAGACGGTGTGATTGACGGGTGATAGATGGTGTGATAGATGGGTGATAGACGGTGTGATAGATGGGTGATAGACGGTGTGATAGATGGGTGATAGACGGTGTGATAGATGGGTGATAGACAGGTGTGATTGACGGGTGATAGACGGTGTGATTGACGGGTGATAGATGGTGTGATAGATGGGTGATAGACGGTGTGATAGTCGGGTGATAGATGGGTGATAGACGGTGTGATAGATGGGTGATAGACAGGTGATAGATGGTGTGATAGACGGATGATAGTCGGGTAATAGATGGCTGATAGATGGTGTGATAGACGGTGTGATAGACGGTGTGATAGACGGTGTGATAGACGGTGTGATAGACGGTGAGATAGACGGTGTGATAGACGGGTGATAGACGGTGTGATAGACGGTGTGATAGATGGGTGATAGACGGGTGATAGATGGGTGATAGACAGGTGATAGACGGTGTGATAGACGGTGTGATAGATGGGTGATAGACGGGTGATAGATGGGTGATAGACAGGTGATAGACGGTGTGATAGATGGGTGATAGACGGGTGATAGATGGTGTGATAGACGGTGTGATAGACGGGTGATAGACGGGTGATAGACGGGTGATAGACGGTGTGATAGACGGTGTGATAGACGGTGTGATAGACGGTGTGATAGATGGGTGATAGACAGGTGATAGACAGGTGATAGACGGTGTGATAGACGGGTGATAGACAGGTGATAGACAGGTGATAGACGGTGTGATAGATGGGTGATAGACAGGTGATAGATGGGTGATAGACGGTGTGATAGACGGGTGATAGACAGGTGATAGACAGGTGATAGACGGTGTGATAGATGGGTGATAGACAGGTGATAGACGGTGTGATAGATGGGTGATAGACGGTGTGATAGACGGTTATAGACGGGTGATAGACGGGTGATAGATGGGTGATAGACGGTGTGATAGACGGTGTGATAGACGGGTGATAGACGGTGTGATAGACGGTGTGATAGACGGTGTGATAGTCGGGTGATAGACAGATGGTAGTCGGGTGATAGACGGTGTGATAGATGGGTGATAGACGGTGTGATAGACGGTGTGATAGACGGTGTGATAGACGGGTGATAGACGGTGTGATAGATGGGTGATAGTCGGGTGATAGATGGGTGATAGTCGGGTGATAGATGGGTGATAGTCGGGTGATAGATGGGTGATAGTCGGGTGATAGATGGGTGATAGTCGGGTGATAGACGGATGGTAGTCGGGTGATAGATGGTGTGATAGACGGGTGATAGACGGTGAGATAGACGGGTGTATAAAGGGGGGGAGGGTCATACCAGTGATGGTATATTCAAACAAACACGTAGCACTCTCTTCCTTCTTCCCCACATGTAATATAAACTCACCAGACCAATATGTTGTGTAGGCATTTCAAGAAAGCAGTTTGTACGGCTCGTTCATCACACCTTCATACCACATGATTAGGACCTCCACAGTTCAGCTCTCACACTCATCAATGAGAGAAACACCGGTGGTAAACGTTCAATTCTTGTTTATTAACATAGTGTAACGAAATTGAAACACGGTTACTCGTGTCACGCTGCTGCATGTAACAGAAACAGCGGCGCAACCAGGCTTGGCAACCACGCCCAACGCGTTTCCGACCAAAATCGATCATCAAGGGGCCTCTGTATATGACCTGCATATAGAGGACATCTTATGCTCAGCATCTTCTTATCAGTGACCGCAGTATATGTGCCATATTGAGGAAATACGAGGCCATAGAGCAGGGGGTGTCAAACTCAATTTTATCGAGAGCCGCATAAGCTATATGGTTGTCCTCAAAGCGTTGGTTGTATCTGTAAGACTAAATAAATTTACCCAGGGCTTTTTGTCTCAGATAATAGATGCAGGAACTCAACCACGCCCACCCCTGATGAACAGCATTGAGCGGTTGGTGTGGCCTAATTAAAGTGGGAGGATCTTAAAGGGCCAATAAATACCAGTGCATTATGTGCAGAGTTCAGGGGTGCACTATGTACTAAGTGCAGGTTCAGGGGGGCGCTAAGTACAGAGTGCAGGGTTGAGGGGTGTGTTACATACAGAGTGCAGAGTTCAGAGGTGTGTTAAATACAGAGTGCAGAGTTCAGGGGTGCGCTGTGTACAGAGTGCAGGGTTGAGGAGTGTGTTACATACAGAGTGCAGGGTTTAGGGGTGCACTGTGTACAGAGTGCAGGGTTGAGGAGTGTGTTACATACAGAGTGCAGAGTTCAGGGGTGCACTGTGTACAGAGTGCAGGGTTGAGAAGTGTGCTACATACAGAGTACAGGGTTTAGGGGTGTGCTGTGCACAATGTGCAGGATTCAGCTCTCTTAGCTGTCCACCTCTTACTTCCACCATTCCTCGCCTCTGACGTCTGCACTATTCTCCCCCCATCAGGGCCGTGTTTCCGAATGGGCACGCCCGGCGGTTGCCCGGGGGCCCCACTTGCCAAGGGGCCCCACGCAGGGTGGCAATTTACCCCCATCTGTCCCCCCCAGTTTAATGTACCTGGTGGTGGTCTAACCCCCCCCCCCCCAGACCAGCCTGCTCCTCCGCGGGCGCCAGCTGCTGTAGTTTCATGCTCTGCGCTACACTGGTTGCTAGGATGGCCAGCCGATTGGCATCTAGCAACCAGTGACGTCTGGAGGATAGGACCCGGCATGCACAGCGGGGGAGGATCCTCCTCGTCCTCCTCCGTGCCTAGAATGGCTCCACCCACCTCCTCCATTCATGCTCTGTGTGCAGCCGCTGCGGGAAGGTAATGAGACTGCTGCTTTTTTTTTTATTCTCTCCCTCTATCACGGGGGCGGCGGCCGGCGGGAAGGTGAGCTGCCTCGTGTGTGTGACTGGATAGGAGAGGGGATGGGACAGCTGCATATAGATGAATTGATCCTTCCATATTCCTCCTGCTGCCATTGAATGGCTGGTTTTCCTCTCCCTCCTGCAGTCATTCAGCGGCAGCAGGAGGAATATGGAAGGATCAATTCATCTATATGCAGCTGTCTCATCCCCCTCCTATACAACTTGCTGGCCCCCTAGTGCTTTCCAGCCCCCCCCTGCTCTTAACACCCCCCCAGTGTTCTTAACACCCCCTTGCTCTTAACACACCCCCCTGTGCTCTTAACACCCCCCCAGTGCTCTTAGCACCCCCCCCCCAGTGCTCTTAACACCCCCCCTGCTCTTAACACCCCCCATTGCTCTTAACATCCCCCCCGCTCTAAACACCCCCCCCCCCCAGTGCTCTAAACACTCCCAGTGCTCTTGTCCCCCCCAGCGCTCTTTAACCCCCCTGTGCTCTTTAGCCCCCCAGTGCTATTTAGCCCCCCGGTGTTCTTCAGCTTCCCCCCTATGATCTCTGGCTCCCCCAGTGCTCTCCACCCCACTGTGCTCCCTGGCTCCCCCCTCGGTGATTTCCAGTTCCCCCTCCTTCCCTCCGTGCTCTCCACCCCCCTGATTTTCCCTGTCCTCTCCACCCTAATCGGAGCCACCTTACCCGCGCATCGGCTTCCCCACTGCCAAGTGGGGGCAGGAGCGTGCCGCCGGCAGCGCGCACTTGTCCCATAGCTTCCTGTGCGGGACCAACGTACATCTACCAATAAATATTGCCTTATCGATAATTTGCATTTTTATTCTCGTGAGCGATTGTGTAGGCAGGGCCCCAGTGCACTGCATTGCCCGGGGGCCTATAATGCTCTTAAGATGGCACTGTCCCCCATCCCCCACCTATGCACACATCTCCCCCCAAAAAATACGTTTCCTCGCACCTCACCTACCTGGGTTCGGCTCCAGTACCTCCTGGTAGTGTAGGTGGTTCTGTCCCTCTCTCTCACTTGCATGAGGATCATTGGTTGGAATCCGGGCACAGGTGGGGATCATAGTGCAATTTACCACATGACACCCCATCCCACACCGCACCTGCCATCTGAATCTTTTTTGTCCCTGCCATGATTACAGGGCAGGCAGAGATTTGTGAGAGTTTCCACCACATTCCAGCTGAAAAAAAGTCCTGGGTGCGAGGGCCACATGTAACGGCCTAGAGGGCCAGATTCGGCCCACAGGCCTTGTGTTTGACACATGTGCCTTAGAGGATTCCAGCTCAGAGGTCTACAGAGAGGAACAATACCTTATCATCAATTTACTGAATTACTTCTGTCAGGTATCTGGACCTGAGAGTAAAATATTCCACGACACTTCCAAACAGGGTTTTTTTTTTTTTTTTGGGGGGGGGGCTATTGCCCCCTTCCCGGTGAGCAACCTTGTAAGTTAAAGCCATAGAACTACATGCCTGCTGATCTTTGGCAATAGAGGAGACGGATCAACAGCAAAGCTACAGATCTGTAAAGGTGACCGCAATATGAATGCACAGCAAGCAAATAAACGTACAAAAATCGCATGAAATTCATTGCTGTAAGACTGTAATCTTTACAGAAAAAAAAAGAACTCAAAATAATGGCTCCAAGGAAAGGGTTTATAGATTCTCTGTAGTAAGAGCCATGTTTGTATCCATTGTGGAGATGGCCTCGCTGGTGAAGAGCCGGAGAATTCATTACAAATTCTATTTTGCCCCTTAATTATAAGGAGCCGGCCGTGTGGTCTCAGGGATTTACCGCCCCCCACCTCCCCCGGGGTGAGAATTACATCGGCTTAAATTAATGACTTGGCTCGGTGTGACATATTGATTTGTTTTGCCTCTGGCCTTTACAATAACCTGAGCTGACTGTGGATAAAATTGCCTCACAGAATGACTGGTCATATTTCAGAAGTGTCCGGAGGCTGGGGACTCTGAATCCACCGGCCCTGAAGAAAGGCTTCCTCAAATGCCTTTAACCCTTATCAGTGTGCTCCTGTCCAATCTGAAAGGCAAACTCTGTTATGCATACAGGAAGCATGGCCAGTGTGCTGAGAGGTGTGGATTTTCTCCGGGGGGGGGGGGGGGCTAATTGCACCTGGGGGAAAAGAGCTTTAATCTTCACATATGGAAAGAGTTTTTTACAGTAAGAGCTGTAGAGTGAAAAGTTAGAATAGGCTTCTCCAGGAGCCATTTCTATCAATTTCCAAAGGATGTGTTTCTAAATGTCCAATAAATAATTGGCTATTATTATGTTGACCCGGAGAGTATCCAATTTCCATAAGCTGGCCATACACTGTGCCGGTGGCAGAACTACCAGGGTTGCAAAGGTAGCACTTGCGACCATGCCCTGGCGTTCCGTCACAGTCGGGGAGCCCCAGCAGGGTTGCTGGTTGCAGGGCTTTGAGCTGGGAGCGTCTCTCTCATACAGCCCAGAGTCTGCACTGACAGTTCCCCCCCCCCCCGGCACGGATGGGAGAGGAGAGAGTCAATCTGCTCCTCCCCCCCCCCCTCCTCCTGTGTGCACCACTGGAAGTGCGTATCTAAGCAGCTGAAATTGATCATTCAAACTTCCCGTGGTGCACACTCAGGAGGTGTCACGGAACCATGAACCAGACGTACAACAACAGATAAGTGAAAATAAGAAAGCTTTATTGAAAAACAAGCTGTAAAGCAAAAGTCCAAACGGATGGCGAAACTGATGCAGAGTCTTTTGCGAAGCCAGGGGTCAGGAACCAGCAGGGTAGTCAGACGAAGCCAGGATCAGGAACCAGCAGGGTAGTCAGACGAAGCCAGGGTCAGGAACCAGCAGGGTAGTCAGATGAAGCCAGGAACAGGAACCAGAAGTAGCAGCAGTCTTAGAAGCATGTGAACACAGGAGGACCAAGCAGGGAACTGAAGCCACAGACCTCCTATATATATGAGCTAGGCATCCAGCTCCTCCCAGTAGGAAGGAGGAGCCGCAGGGTGGGAGGCTACAAGAAACCCAGAAACCAAGATGGCCGCCAGCACATGTCAAACGAAGGAGAACAGCAAGAAGGTAAGACCATGACAGTACCTCCCCCTCAAGGGCCCCTCCTCCGCGGGGTAAAGAACGGTTTCTGAGGGAAGCGTGCATGGAAGGCTCGGAGCAAGGCAGGAGCATGGACATCTGCGGAGGGAACCCAGGAACGCTCCTCTGGACCATAACCACGCCAATGAACCAAAAACTGCACCCGACCGCGGACCAGGCGTGAGTCCAGGATATTGCTCACCTCATACTCCTCACGATTGCCCACTCGGACCGGACGAGGCCGAGGAACCGAGGAAGTGAAACGATTACACACCAGTGGCTTCAACAGGGAGACATGAAACACGTTGGAGATCCGCATGCCAGGAGGAAGCGCAAGGGCATAGGCTACCGGGTTTACCCTGCGAAGCACTCGGAAGGGACCAACAAAGCGATGCGCCAGCTTGGGAGTGGGCACTCGAAGGTTGAGGTTGCGGGTGGACAACCATACACGGTCTCCGGCCTGGTAGGAAGGAGCAGGCGCTCGTCTGCGATCAGCCTGGAGTCTCTGGCGCTGCGCAGAGACCTCAAGGGACCTCTGGATCTGTACCCAAGAAGCACGTAGGACGGAAAGGTGATCCTCCACAGCTGGAATATCCTGGGGAGAGAATACCTCCGGTAACACGGCAGGTTGGAACCCATAGTTGGCCATGAAGGGAGACGTCCCAGAGGAAGAGTTCACCGCCGTGTTCCTGGCAAACTCAGCCCAAGGCAGGAGGTCAACCCAATTGTCTTGGTGATCGGAGACATAGCAACGAAGGAATTGCTCCAAGGCCTGATTGGATCGTTCTGCGGCCCCATTGGACTGAGGGTGGTAGGCCGAGGAGAAGGAGAGATGAATCCCCAACTGGGAGCAAAAGGCGCGCCAGAACCTGGACACAAACTGACTCCCCCGATCCGACACAATCTCCTTGGGCAAACCGTGCAACCGGAAGACCTCCCTGGCAAAAATCGTGGCCAACTCCTGTGCAGAGGGTAACTTCTTGAGAGGAACACAGTGGCACATTTTGGAAAACCGATCCACAATCATGAGAATGACCGTATGGCCTCGGGATGCAGGGAGGTCCACAATGAAATCCATCCCCAGGTGTGACCATGGGCGCTCCCCGGTGGCTAAGGGTTGCAGAAGGCCCAACGGAAGGTGCCGAGGAGACTTACTCTGGGCACAAACGGAGCATGCCGCTACATATGCGGCGATGTCGGAACGTAGGGAAGGCCACCAGAACAGACGTGAAACAGCCCAGGACAGCTGATTCTTTCCAGGATGCCCCGCGGTCTTGGAGTTATGGTAGGTTCGCAACAACCGAGTGCGCAACTCCTCAGGCACAAAACATCTGCCGTTGGGTCTCCCAGAGGGAGCACCAGATTGAGCCGCCAAAATCTGCTCACCCAGGGGAGAGGTCAGGCTGGTGCGAATGGCGGCCAGGATCTGATTCGGAGGTATGACCGAAGTTGGAATCGACTCCTCCCTGGACAGGTCGGAGTACTGCCGTGATAAGGCATCCGCCCTGATGTTCTTGGAACCGGGTAGGTAGGAGACCACGTAATTAAAACGTGACAAGAACAGAGCCCATCTGGCCTGACGTGGAGTCAATCTCTTGGCCTCAGAGAGGTAGGTCAGATTCTTGTGGTCCGTCAGGATGAGGACCGGAACCACCGAACCCTCAAGCAAGTGCCTCCATTCTTTAAGAGCCTGCACGATGGCCAATAACTCCCTGTCACCAATCTGGTAGTTGCACTCCGCGGAAGACAGTTTCCGGGAGTAAAACCCACAAGGAAGCAGAGGACCCTCTGGTGTTCTACGCTGAGACAGAAGGGCGCCTACTCCCGTCTCAGACGCGTCCACCTCGAGGACAAAGGGCAACCCAGGGTTGGGATGCGACAGAATCGGAGCTGACACAAAGGCGGACTTTAGAGCCTTAAAAGCTCGGATGGCCTCGGGCGGCCAGACCTGGGAATTACTGCCCTTCCTGGTCAGATCCGTGAGAGGCTTGGCTAGCATGGAAAAGTCCCTGATGAACTTCCGATAATAATTGGCGAAGCCCAAAAAGCGCTGCAGGGAGCGAAGACCACTGGGCTGGGGCCACTGTAAGACAGCCGAAACCTTCTCAGGATCCATGGAGAACCCCTCAGCGGAAATGATGTAACCTAAGAAGGTTACCTGGGATCGGTGAAATTCGCATTTCTCAAGCTTACCGAACAGCTTGTTCTCTCGTAACCGTTGCAACACTCGTTTGACATCCAGAATGTGGGTCTCCATGGACTCAGAATATACCAAGATGTCATCCAAATAGACCACCACACACTGCTGCAACAGGTCACGGAAAACATCGTTGATGAATTCCTGAAAGACTGCGGGCGCATTGCACAGCCCAAAGGGCATAACCAAGGATTCATAATGACCGGTCCTGGTGTTAAACGCGGTCTTCCACTCATCGCCCGCCTTGATCCTTACGAGGTTATATGCCGCCCTCAGGTCGAGTTTGGTAAAGACCGTGGCCCCTTTAAGGTGATCGAACAGCTCGGAAATCAAGGGTATCGGGTAAGCGTTCTTGATCGTGATGCGATTGAGACCCCTGTAATCGATGCAAGGCCTCAACTCACCGCCCTTCTTTTTCACAAAGAAAAATCCAGCCCCTGCCGGGGAGGAGGATTTGCGAATGTGTCCGCGTGAAAGCGCCTCCCTCACGTACTCCTCCATGGCCTCATTCTCCGCTACCGACAGTGGATAGACTTTGCCACGAGGAGGAACGGCACCAGATTGTAACTCGATGGCACAATCGTATGGGCGGTGCGGAGGTAGGGCAACCGCGCGCACCTTATCGAATACATCCCGGTACTCCTCGTATTCAGGGGGCAACAGAGAGTCCGAGGAAGTACACAGCAACTTGACAGGCCCATGGATGCAACTAGCCCCACACTGCGGTGACCACGAGAGGATCTCGGCCGATCTCCAATCGAAAATCGGATTATGCTTCTGGAGCCAGGGGTACCCCAAGACCACCGAGTAGTGTGGAGACGAAATAACCTGGAAGCAGACCGACTCTCTGTGGACGGCACCAATGGCTAACCCCACTGGAAGGGTCTCATGAGTCACGTGTGGCGGCAGAAGGGGTCTGCCGTCTATCGCCTCAAGAGCCAGAGGAGAACCTCGAGCCTGCAGAGGAATGGAATTGGCGGCAGCGAACACACGATCAATGAACAAATCACCAGCACCAGAGTCCACCAACGCCTGGGTCGTCACCGAGCCCCCGACCCAGGAGAGGACAACGGTGATCAGTGGTTTGTCAACACGGGAAACCGGGGACGAGGAGACTCCACCCAAGATCTGCCCCCGACAGGATCTCAGGTGCGAGCGTTCTCCCGGACGGTTCGGACATGCCAACCGAAAATGCCCACCGAGACCACAGTACATGCATCGGCCCTCGCGTCTCCGGAGTACCCTCTCCCCCTCGGACAGGCGAGCAAACCCCAGCTGCATGGGTTCACCCCCAGACAAGTCATCCCCAGGAGGCGTGGGAGGAGAGGGAGGCACGGGTGGAACAACAAAGGTAGGCGCCAATCTGTTAGGAGGCCTCCGTAGACTCTCCTTAAAGGAAGGTCTCTCCCTGAGTCTGGTGTCAATCAAAATCAGGAAAGAAATAAGAGACTCGAGCTCCACTGGTAGGTCCTTAGCTGCAACCTCATCCTTCAAGGCATCTGAGAGACCATGAGAGAAAGCAGCGACCAGAGCCTCATTATTCCAGCCCACCTCTGCTGCCAGGGTACGAAACTCAATGGCGTATTCAGCTACGGATCGTGAACCCTGTCTGATGGACATAAGGAGCTTCGCAGCAGAGGCAGCACGAGCCGGCACATCGAATACCTTCCGAAGAGAAGCAACAAAACCGGAAAACTCGGCAACCACCGGATTGTTGTTCTCCCATAAAGGGCTGGCCCAGGCCAAGGCCTTGTCCGAGAGCAGCGAGATTAAGAAGCCCACCTTTGATCTCTCAGTAGGAAAGGCATGTGGCAGCAACTCGAAATAAATGCCCACCTGGTTAAGGAAACCTCGGCACTGAGTTGGCTCTCCCCCAAAGCGCTGTGGAAGGGGGGCAGAACCGGACATACCCCGAAACACCGCAGGCGCAACAACAGGTGTCGGGGTAGACTCTGGCGCAACAACCGGAGCGGCAGTAGGAGCGGGCCCAGGAGCGACAACCGACCCATCGGCAACGGGAGCGAAATGAGCCGTGCGTTCAAGCAGGGTTTGCAACGCCACGGCGAACTGACCCAACAGGTGATCCTGCTGAGCAAGTCTGGCAACCAGCGTGGGTAGCGAGGATGGCCCTGTACCGTCAGAATTCATGGCCTGTGGTACCGTGCGTTCAAGCAGGGTTTGCAACGCCACGGCGAACCGACCCAACAGGTGATCCTGCTGATCAAGTCTGGCAACCAGCGTGGGTAGCGAGGATGGCCCTGTACCGTCAGAATTCATGGCTTGGTCCTAATGTCACGGAACCATGAACCAGACGTACAACAACAGATAAGTGAAAATAAGAAAGCTTTATTGAAAAACAAGCTGTAACGCAAAAGTCCAAACGGATGGCGAAACTGATGCAGAGTCTTTTGCGAAGCCAGGGGTCAGGAACCAGCAGGGTAGTCAGACGAAGCCAGGGTCAGGAACCAGCAGGGTAGTCAGATGAAGCCAGGAACAGGAACCAGAAGTAGCAGCAGTCTTAGAAGCATGTGAACACAGGAGGACCAAGCAGGGAACTGAAGCCACAGACCTCCTATATATATGAGCTAGGCATCCAGCTCCTCCCAGTAGGAAGGAGGAGCCGCAGGGTGGGAGGCTACAAGAAACCCAGAAACCAAGATGGCCGCCAGCACATGTCAAACGAAGGAGAACAGCAAGAAGGTAAGACCATGACAGGAGGAGAGGGGTGGGAGGAGAAGGAGCAGATTGTCTCTCTCCTCTGCCATCCATGCGATGGAGGAGGGAGGGGTAACTGTCAGTGCAGGCTCTGGGCTGTATGAGAGAGACGCTCTCAGCTCAGAGTCCTGCTGAGGAGGTACTGATAGGCGGCATTGATAGGCTGCACTGATGGGCAGCATTGATGAGCGCTGATAGTTTGCACTGATGGGCTGGAAACTGATAGGAGGCACTGATGAGCGCTGATAGATTGCACTGGTAGGGTGGAAACTGATAAGCAGCATTGATGAGGACTGATAGGCTGCATTAATGAGCACTGATAGGTGGCACTGATACACAGCATTGATGAGCACTGATAGGCAGCACTGACAGGCATTGATGAGGACTGATAGGCTGCATTGATGAGCACTGATACTGTTGTGGAAATTTTGATAGACATATTCTTTAGTTTAAATAGTCATGATGTCTCCCAGTGTCGGTTTTACTGATAATCGCTATTCACAGCGATTATGACTTGTAGGAAAGACTTGCTGGTGAAAATCTTATGGTCACTATCAAAATTGGTTTATATATATGAATCATGTTTGATGGAAACCCACCAACAGGTAATGGAATGCATGTTTATGGATTGACATGAATGAACAATGGAAAGCCATGTGCTTCCTGGCAGTTTAGTCTTTTGTTCACTCTTGTCCATCTATGGGCGTGTACTCCACAGCTTCTATTGTGCTTTTTGAATGTATACGTATCTGTGATTGGTGGCCATGAAGCCACTCCCTGTAACTCACTTACTTGCTGTAAATAAACAAGCCCTGCTCAGAACAGATCAGAACACTGAAGGAGACACACACACACACACACACACACACACATACACACAGACACACACACACACACACATACACACAGACACAAGCTCACATAGCCATTTAAGAGACACATAACCTCTCACACATAACCTGAAACACATAAACTCTCACACACAAACACTAGCTCTTACTACACAAATGCACACACATACATATCCAATGGAGAGAGACCTGGCAGATGGCATCGAAATGACCCAGCGCGTTTGTTCCTTTCTTTATCGCCGAATGCTTGGTAAATCGTTATGCAAAAGAGCGGGCCATTTGTACTTTTCAGTACAAGCCTATTTATTTTCCACGACAATAGGCAGCACTGACAGGCATTGATGAGGACTGATAGGCTGCATTGATGAGCACTGATAGGCAGCACTGACAGGCATTGATGAGGACTGATAGGCTGCATTGATGAGCACTGATAGGCAGCACTGACAGGCATTGATGAGCACTTAGCCCCCGTTCACACTGGGGCGACCTGTCAGGCGACCTGGTCGCCGTAGGACGCCTGGCATAGAGAAGCTGTGGACCCGTTCTAATAGGAGCGACACAAGTCGCTCCGACTTAGAAAAAGGGTCCGGAGCTTCTTTGGGGCGACCTGGAGCGACCTGCATTGACTTCAATGTTATGAAGTCCGTGCCGGCCGCTCCGAGGTTGCGGTGCGAGCAGCGCGCCGTGACCTGTGAGGTCGCCCCGGGAAGTAGCGTCGCCCCAGTGTGAACGGGGCCTGATAGGCTGCACTGATGGGCACTGATAGGGCTGCACTGATTATCAGTGTAAACAATGTACTGACAGTCTTGCCGGTTAACGGCTCTCCTTTCCTCACACAGACCCAGTGTTTGAAGAAAGGACTGCCGATAACCGGCAAGTCTGTTTACATGTGAACTTCTGATCACATGGTAAAGGACCACTGTGATTGGCCCTTTACCGTGCCTGAAAGACACAGCAGTCACAGAGCGTACTGGATGTGTGCCCCGGGGAGCATGGGGGAGGCAGGGTTCTAGGAGGATGTCCATGGATGCCCTCCCAGAACTGGAAGCCTGGGGCTTGGATTGAAGAGGGAGGGGGTCAGGGGGGCCCTTCATGGTTTCTTGCATCGGGGCCCTGAAGGTTCTTGTTACGCCTCTACACAGCGCATTTCAGCCAGTTCCTGAATGAAAAATGGAAGGAGCCAGGTGGGAAATTGTTGGCTAACCAGTGGCTACATCTTATCAGATGCAGTGACTATTGGGTATCCTGATACATTAGGATACATT
Source organism: Pelophylax lessonae (assembly GCF_965119305.1). NCBI lineage: Eukaryota > Metazoa > Chordata > Amphibia > Anura > Ranidae > Pelophylax > Pelophylax lessonae. Next base: position 685,935,890 of record NC_138770.1, on the reverse strand, counting down.
AGGGGGCACTGCAGAATTATTCATCCACGCTGATGGATTTGAGTAAATTGAAAAAATGCTCAACTGGATCAACTGGAGGTTTAATGTTTTAAGAGATGCAACATTTTTCATGTATATGTCTTTTGGTTGAACCTGATAGACATTTGTCTTTTTTAATCTCTCTATGTAACTATTTGATGTAGTACACCAAACCCCCTCTCTAACTCTGGTCTGTAATCGGATGATCCTGGACCATAGCTGCTGGTGATGATGGCACACACTTCTTCCTACACAGATGATGTAGAAATAGCAGAGCCAAGATGTTTTTCACAAGGAAGGGGATTAGGATGGTGCATTAGACAGGGGAAGCAAAAAGAAGGGTGTTCTCCACAAAGTATGAGTAATAGCTGAAGCCAAGCAGACCAAAGTAGAACTTATTTGCACTTTCCAATTTTAGCATTCCACATGTCTTAATGCCAACCTTTGAGAATGCCATCTTGTTTGTGGCAGGCTAAAAGGTGGGATAGTAAGGAGGGAAGGGGATTAGGATGGTGCATTAGACAGAGGAAGCAAAAATAAGGGTGTTCTCCTTAAAGGATAAGTAGTAGCTGAAGCTAAGGGAACCAAAGTAGCACTTCCCATATTTACCTACCAAGTTTAGGTCTCTTGTAATGTGGCACTCCATGTGTCTTAATGCCAATATTTGGAATATCGGATTGTTCGTGGTTGGCCAAAAGGTGGGATAGTGAGGAGGAAAAGGGATTGGGATGGTGCATAGGACAGGGTAAACAAAGATAAGGATGTTATCCTCAAAGGATAAGTAGTAGCTGAAGCTAAGGAGACCAAAGGAAAACTTCTTATTTGCACATGCCAATTTAGGTCTCTTGTAATGTGGCACTCCATGTGTCTTAATGCCAATATTTGGAATGTCGGATTGTTCGTGGTTGGCCAAAAGGTGGGATAGTGAGGAGGGAAAGGGATTGGGATGGTGCATTAGACAGGGTAAACAAAGATAAGGATGCTATCCTCAAAGGATAAGTAGTATCTGAAGCTAAGGAGACCAAAGTAGAACTTCCCATATTCACCTACCAAGTTTAGGTCTCTTTTATTGTGGCACTCCATTTGTCCTAATGCCAATGTTTGGGAATGCCGTATTGTTCGTGGTTGACCAGAAGTTGGGATAGTAAGGAAGGAAGGGGATTAGGATGGTGCATTGGACAGAAGAAGCAAAAATAGGGATGTTCTCCTCAAAGGATAAGTAGTAGCTGAAGCTAAGGAGACCAAAGGAAAACATATTCGTGGTTGGCCAAAAGGTGGGATAGTGAGGAGGGAAAGGGATTGGGATGGTGCATTGCACAGGGTAAATAAAGATAAGGATGTTATCCTCAAAGGATAAGTAGGTTCTGAAGCTACGGAGACCAAAGAAGAACTTCCCATATGCACGTGCCAAGTTTAGATCTCTTGTAATGTGGCACTCCCTTTGTCTTAATGCCAATATTTGGAATGCCATATTGTTTGTGGCTGGCCAAAAGGTGGAATTGTAAGGAGGGAATGGTATTAGGATGGTGCATTGGACAGAGGAAGCAAAAATAAAGGTGTTCCTCTCAAAGGAGGAGTAGCTGCTGAAGCTCTGGAGACCAAAGAAGAACTTCCCATATTCAGTGTCCATTCACACTGGTACGACTTGTCAGGCGACTTGGTCAGCCTGACAAGTCGTGCACCGTCGCTCCCACTGTGTAGTACAGGAGCCGTTTTAATAGGAGTGACACAAGTCGCTCCGACTTAGAAAAAGGGTCCTCTACTACTTCGGGGCGACCTGGAGGCGACTTGCATTGACTTCCATTATGTGAAGTCCGTGCAAGTCACGCCGAAGTCGCGCTGCACGCGACTTCACAGGTTGCCCCCTAAGTCGGAGCGACCTAATGTGAACGGGGGCTAAGTCTCTTGTAATGTGGCACTACATGTGTCTTAACGCCAACGTTTGGGAATGGAATATAGTGGTTGACCAGTCAAACTGTGTGACATCATCCGAGGGGGGGGGGGGGGCTGAGCTGAATGTCTTTGCTGATTCTTTGCTGATGAGCCCAATTTTAACACATATCAGAGTGATCAATACGTGGAGACCTGAGGCAATCAATATACTTTTCTATAGAGGACTTCCTTAACTCCTTCTTTTTTTTCCTTCTTCCAGTTTCTGTAGACAAGCACCATGGTGCCCAGAATAATCCAGTATTGACAGAAAGGAGAGTTATCTTCCACGTTGGAGAACCGTGCAGTGAATTGTTAATAGAGATGGGTGAGCTTGTCATTCTACTGGATGCAATTAGACGGCACAGAATGGTTTATTGAGTTGGCTCTGCACTAACACTGACCTGACAGTAATTGGAAGAGTCGGGAGGTGAGAGGCCGTTCTACCATACATGTGTAGTCATTACAATTCATTGCAGATCCCTTACACGGAGGGCAAGGGTGCAGAAGATGTGACATGTAACTGTATGACACATGGCAGAATACCGGCATGAATCTCAGTACAGTGAAGACAACCCATCCAGAGTAGAGTAAATGGGGTTCTGTGATTCTCGGCAACTTCTTATGGCGGTTTCTTAATAAAAAATGAGATAAATTCCAGTTAAAAAAATCGCTTTCTAAGTTGTGTAGTAAAGTTGAATGGAAGACACAATGGTCATCGATTTTAACCAAGTACAGAAAAAAAAAAATACATTAAAAATCTGCATTAGAACCCAAACCTGCAAGCGATCCAGATAAAATGTCAGGACCTGGATCTGAACCTGCAACCTCTGCTGCATCTGAACCTGCAACCTCTGCTGCATCTGGTGGTATCTTCTCTTGCTGGGCAGCTCCCTGGACAATTCCTTGGACACCTCTGCCTTGTTTCTGGTAAACCTTGAACTCTTTGTTCCTCCCATGAACTTCCCATTGAAGTCATGCCTCTGCACTTCATGTTTGCCAGATTATTGTGCTCTCTCCAGCAATATCTCACTCTTGTCTCTCCTGCTGCTGCCCATATCTTCGCTTCCATTCGTTACTGACCTTCAGGTTGTTCCTCGGCTAGGTTTCCTCCTGATGCCAACCTGCAACGACTAGTTGATCCCTGCCTGCTATATCTGCTGCTGGACCCCAGCTTGCTCATCTCCTAGTTGGGCGATCCTGGGGACCACGACCTGGTACTAACACTCAGCAAAACCCATCCCCACCATCAGGAGCTCTGGTGTACACTGGTTAGTGTTTGGACCCCGCACCTCGGGTAAGCCCGCATCATCCAGCAGGTTGACCTGCTTGCATACTTCTCCTACTGGTCGGTGGGTGCCTCTCTACTGCTATAGTTACTGGTCACCGAGCCTGACCCCTGACTATGACAGGAAGGCAAAACAAACCATTTAAAACATTCCACCTCACTCCTATGTAAGTTTATATTTTTTCTGCGTTGCATTTAACTGCATTAGGTTATTTAGAAAAAAAATCAATAACCAGTAATATTTTGTGCATTCACATAATATATAGATAATCGTTCTTCGAGCATTATGTGTAATTTTCTTGAATCTCAATGTGCTTTGTGTATTTCTTCCAGATCTGTGCAGTAATCCAGTGTGAGACTTGCTGTAATAAAGACCGCTCACTGCTGCTTTCTCTCCTTGTGCAGGGGACTGGTCTTGCCTCCGCCCCTCCTTTTAATTTTCTACAAGCAGCCTGTAGTGGGAGGAGCCTGTTGGACTCCTCCCACAGCTCTGCTCTCTCTCCTTGTGCAGGGTGTCTGGTCTTGTCTCCGCCCCCTCCTGTAGTTTTCTGCAGATAGCCTGTAGGGGGTGGAGCCTTTTGGGCCCCTCCCACAGCTCTGCTCTTTTCCCTTGTGCAGCGTGGCTGGTCTTGTCTCTGCCCCCTCTTGTAATTTTATTTGGTAGGTGGAGCCTGCTGTGCCCCTTTCCCTGCCCTGCTCTCTCTCTCTCTCTTTTTGTGCAGGGTGACTGGTATTGTCTCTGCCCCCTCTTGTAATTATCTGTGGTGGGTGGAGCCTGCTGGGCCCCTCCCACAGCTCTGCTCTCTCTCCTTGTGCAGGGTGTCTGGTCTTGTCTCCGCCCCCTCCTGTAGTTTTCTGCAGATAGCCTGTAGGGGGTGGAGCCTTTTGGGCCCCTCCCACAGCTCTGCTCTTTTCCCTTGTGCAGCGTGGCTGGTCTTGTCTCTGCCCCCTCTTGTAATTTTATTTGGTAGGTGGAGCCTGCTGTGCCCCTTTCCCTGCCCTGCTCTCTCTCTCTCTCTTTTTGTGCAGGGTGACTGGTATTGTCTCTGCCCCCTCTTGTAATTATCTGTGGTGGGTGGAGCCTGCTGGGCCCCTCCCACAGCTCTGCTCTCTCCCCTTGTGCGGAGTGACTGGACTTGTCTCTGCCCCCTCCAGGAGTTTTCTGTAGTGGGTGGAGCCTGTTTGGCCCCTCCCACAGCTCTGCTCTCTCCCCTTGTGCGGGGTGGCTGGACTTGTCTCTGCCCCCTCCGGAAGTTTTCTGTAGTGGGTAGAGCCTGTTTGGCCCCTCCAACAGCTCTGTTCCTTTCCCTTGTGCAGGGTGACTGGTCTTGTCTCTGCCCCTTCTTGTAGATTTCTGTGGTGGGTGGTGCCTGTTGGGCCCCTCCCACGGCTCTGCTCTCTCCCATTGTGCAGGGTGACTGGTCTTGTCTCTGCCCCCTCTTTTAATTTTCTGTAGTGGGTGGAGCCTTCCAGACCCCTCCTACATCCCCATCTCTCTGCACAGGCAACTGTATGTACAGCAAAGTGCTGATGTCACTGCTACATTAACAAGGTAATATCTGGGTTTGCAGTGGCATTTGCTGCACAGAAAGTGGATTTATATATATATATAAAGATATATTTAAATAAAAGTTTAATTTGATCAGCGCTTATTTTTTCTTCTCAACTTTTGCAGTTGTATAAAGTAGAGGAAGTTTTGTCCGTCAAATAGAAGGAAAAATCCGAAACTAAAAATCAATCATTCTGCTGCCGTTATAAATTGGTTTTGCTGGTCTGTGGAGGATTTTCCAGAGTAAATTGTATAGAAAATAATTCTGGTGGTGACGGGGTGAGTCGGGGTCGGTGGGAGCGGGGAATGTCCTTCTGCGGGGACGAGAAATCGCACAGATTGGATGCGCCTTCAGGGCCGGCCGCGGTATAATGTGCCGTGAAATCCAATATTCTGCTCTGTGTGCTGAGTCACCCAATGATGGATTCTGCTGCCTTCAGAGCTTCTGTCCTATCATAGGATGCGCTGCTCCTAACCCATTGTCTACCAAGTTACCTTTATAAACAGCCTGGTACACAAGGGGTTAAAAAGGCTTGGCATTGCTTTTTATAAGCCGGTGATGGTAGAACTGCCCAATTACTTTTATAATAATCAAGAAGGTGCTGCCCCCCCCCCCCCTTCCCCCCTTCCCCCTGGTTCTGGACATGGTGGTTCCCAGTCTGTCCCTACATCTGCTGAGTACCCAACCAATGACTGCATCTGATAGGATGTCATAGAATGCAGTCACTGTTCAGCCAATAATATTGCACTCGGCTCATCCAATTTTTAAATCAATTTTTGTTGAGATGGATGGCGCCACACATCGTTCAAATTTCCACTAATTCATCCTGTACTTGGGGGTGTCTGTACTGGGGGGGGGGTGTCTATATTGAGGGGGCCGTACTAAGCAAGGGGTGTACTCAGGGATCTGTGCTGGTGTCCTGTGTGAGTGTGTGGGGGGGAAGGGTCTCTGTATTGGGGAAGGGGGGGGGTAAGTAATGAGGGACATACTGACAGGTCTGTACTGGGGTGGGGGGGGATGTCTGTATTGTAGAGAGGAGGGTCTGTACTGGGGGGTGTACTGAGGGGTCTGTACTATTAGTTCTGTACTAAGGTGGGGGTGTCTGTATGGGGGAGGGGGGTCTGTACTGAGGGGCATACTGACGGTTCTGTACTGGGGTGGGGGGGGTCTGTACTGAGGGGCATACTGGTGGGTCTGTACTGGGGTGGGGGGGTCTGTACTGAGGGGCATACTGCCGGGTCTGTACTGGGGAGGAGGGTGACTGTATTGGAGAGAGGGGGGTCTCTACTATTAGTTCTGTACTAAGGTGGGGGGTGTCTTTACTGGGAGGGGGGGGGTCTGTACAGAGGGGCATACTGATGGGTCTGTACTGGGTTGGGGGGGTGTTCTGTTCTGTGGGGCATACTGACGGGTCTGTACTGGGGTGGGGGTGTCTGTATTGGAGAGAGGAGGGTCTTACTGGGGGGTCTGTACTGAGAAGTCTGTACTATTAGTTCTGTACTAAGGTGGAGGGGGGTGTCTGTACTGGGTAGGGGCGTCTGTACTGGGGGGCATACTGATGGTTCTGTACTGGTCTGTACTGGGGTGGGGAGTGTCTGTATTGGAGAGAGGAGTCTCTGTACTGGGTAGGGGGGTCTGTACTGAGGGGCATACTGATGGGTCTGTACTGGGGTGGGGAGTGTCTGTATTGGAGAGAGGAGGGTCTGTACTGGGGGGTGTATACTGAGGGGTCAGTACTGTATTGGGGGGTGTCTGTGCTGGGGAGGAGAGGGGGCTGTACTGAGGGGTCTGTACTGGAGGGCATAATGAGGGGTCTGCACTAGGGGGGTCTGTTCTCGGGTGGGGGGGGGGTGTTTGTACTGGGGAGAGGGGGCTGGATAAGGGGTCTGTACTGGGTGGGCATACTGAAGAGTCTGTACTGGGGGAGCTGTACTGGGAGGGTGTACTAGAATCGGGGGATCTGTATTAAGGAGTCGGTACTGGGGAGGGTAGGGGTCTGTACTAGGATGAGGGGGGTCTGTACTGGGGAGTCTTTACTGGGGGGGGGTGTACTAGAATGGGGGGATCTGTATTAAGGAGTCGGTACTGGGGAGGGCAGGGGTCTGTTCTAGGGTTAGGGGGGTCTGTACTGAGGAGTCTGTACTAGGGGGGTGTACTAGGAGTCAGTACTGGGGAGGGCAGGGGTCTGTTCTAGGGTTAGGGGGGGGTCTGTACTGAGGAGTCTGTACTAGGGGGGGTGTACTAGGAGTCAGTACTGGGGAGGGCAGGGGGTCTGTGCTTAGGAGGGTGTGTCTATACTGAGGGGTTACACTCAGACAGGCTGCCTAAATATAACAGCCAATAGCGGAGATTCCTTTGTTACCAAAGATGGAGGAAGGGGTTGATTTTCTTTCAATCACGGGGTAAATAAGAGAAAATTGAGCCATGTATGGCAGCTGTAAGATGAAGGTCATCTTGTAGCAAAGAAGAGGTACTCATCCCCCTACACCCCATGATAGGGGCCTTCCCCTGCTCATCATCACAAGAGGACCCCACAGGGCTAGAGGCGATCAGAAGAAGTATACTGCTGGGGGGACCTCCAGAGCGGGGGCTGAACTCAGAGTTAGGCTTTAACATGGTATGAAGGTCACCGGTGTCCCAACGTAGGAGGGTGCAGCAGAATATAGAAGGCCTCAGGTGCCGGAGGTATAAATCCAGCCCCGGTCACCAGTTCTCCGATGAATTTCTCTTATTTGCTCTCTGAGGAGATAAAGGACGCACCGTGCCGGGAGAGCGACCCTCCATAGGACGCTGAGTCTATTCACTCCACACACAATGACAACGGGACTCTTCAACCCGAAGAAAAGACGCCAAATGCGGCCTCTTCATACCCAGGCAGAGCATACTGATGCTGTAATGACAGACAATGGCCGCGTGTGGGAGACCATCAATCAGGCAGAAGCCATTTTGTCCGGCATGGCGGAGGAGGAGGAGGGGAGAGCCGCTGATCCCACAGGCCTGACAGAGGATGAAATAGATAAAATGATAATAGAGAAAGCTCCGAGAGCAAGGTGGGCATAACAACGAAGCAACCAGGTCTCAGCACATCGATGGGCTTTTGTTCGATTCAAGTGGTCATACAAGTCTATGGAGATGCAAATCTTCTCCAAGCAGGTCCGAAGGAGGTCAACTGCAGGTCAAGAAGCCCTGTCAATGAATGATCCCAGAAGCCTCAAGTCATCGACACAAGCCCAAAACCCGCGTGCCCAGGCCCTTAACCACTTGTCTACCAAGGTACATTTCTAAACGGCATGCTAGACAAGGGGTTAAATCAAGCTCACAGTCGCTGCTGCAGCTCTAAAGTGAATTTTTTAAAAAAAATAATAAACATGTTATACTTCCCGGCTCTGTAATGGTTTTGCACAGAGCAGCCCGGTTCCTCCTCTTCTTGGGTCCCCCGCCGACACTCCTGGCCCCTCTCTTCTGTCCAGTGCCCCCAGCCCTGTTCCTCCTCTTCTTGGGTCCCCCGCCAGAACTCCTGGCCCCTCCCTTCTGTCCAGTGCCCCCAGAGCAAGCATCGTACTATGGGGGCACCCGAGCAGAGCAATTGCTCTGCGTGTCCATTCAGACACAGAGCCGTGGCTCGGCCCCACCCCCTCTCTCTCCTCATTGGCTTACTGGCTGTGAATGACAGCCAATGGTTCCTTCTGCTGTCTCAGCCAATGAGGAGGGAGAGTCCCCGAAGAGTCAAGTTTCTTGTGCACATCACTGGATCAAGAGGAGGCTCAGGTAAGTATTGGGGGTGCTGGGGGGGAGGGGGGAGCAGCACACAGAAGGTTTTTTACCCTTATGCATAAAATGCATAAAAGTTAAAAACCATCGTCTTTTAGAATCCCTTTAACAACCAGTGACGGTCTTTTTGATCTGTTCCCAGATCCCTCCTGCTACCAATGACCCCAGAAGTGATGTGTATTAGGTCACCTCCGGGGTCACAGCTGTCACTAGTATGTGACACACAGTCATGAGGACTGAGGGGCATGCCGGAGGGACTGGGAGAGAGCAGTCTGGGATGGATGCAGAGCCAGTCAGGAGGACTGTGGTGGAATGGGAAGGAGAAAGGGGCAGCTGCAGCCAGGCAAGCTGGCAGTGTCTGAAGAGGTGGTACTGGGATCAGTAGCCACATGAATAGGACAACAAAGCACTAAGACCTCTTTTCTGCTACACTACCAAAGGGCAATTGCTCTGGATCTGACTGAGTCTGTGTTGAATCATCTTTTCAGTGCTAGCTGGTCCTGGGTGTTGTAGTTCCACAAGCAGGAGTTGTGCTGGAGGAGAAGGAGTAAATCTGCAAACAAGTTTGTGCAGGAGGCAGAGAAGTGTATATACTGGAGGTATATAGCTGTCCCTGAAGAATTGATTACCTTGATCAAGTGGGCATCCCATAATCCCCTCAAACCTAACCAAGTTCAATTCCTCTAATAAAATACAAAAACAAAGCCTCAAGGACTGTTATCTGACTACAGTGTGCTTGGAAGATTTGTGTGCCTGGCTGTGCAGGGTGGGAGATAACCAGATTCACCAGCGGCTCCTACGGGAGTAGTGCTACACATATACCAGTAAACAGTCCAAGGTCAGAGCAGGTAGCAGGGACAATGTAATCCAGTAAACAGTCCAAGGTCAGGACAGGTAGCAGGGACAATGTAATCCAGTAAACAGTCCAAGGTCAGGGCAGGTAGCAGGGACAATGTAATCCAGTAAACGGTCCAAGGTCAGGGCAGGTAGCAGGGACAATGTAATCCAATAAACAGTCCAAGGTCAGGGCAAGTAGCAGGGACAATGTAATCCAGTAAACAGTCCAAGGGCAGGTAGCAGGGACAATGTAATCCAGTAAACAGTCCAAGGTCAGGGCAGGTAGCAGGGAAACATATACCAGCATACAGTTTGGGGCAGGGTGGGTAGCAGGCAAGTGTAATCCAGTAAGCAGTTTCAGATCAGAAAGGTAGCAGGCAAACGTAATTTAGTAAACAGTACAAGATCAGGGTGGGTAGCAGGGAAATGTAATTTAGTATACAGTCCAAGGTCAGGGCAGGTAGCAAGGAAATGTAATTTAGTATACAGTCCAAGGTCAGGGCAGGTAGCAGGGAAATGTAATTTAGTAAACAGTACAAGGTCAGGGCAGGTAGCAGGGAAATGTAATTTAGTAAACAGTACAAGGTCAGAGCAGGTAGCATGGAAATGTAATTTAGTATACAGTCCAAGGTCAGGGAAGGTAGCAGGGAAACCGAATTTGCTAAACAGTACAAGGTCAGGGCAGGTAGCAGGGAAATGTAATTTAGTAAACAGTACAAGGTCAGGGCAGGTAGCAGGGAAATGCAATTTAGCATACAGTCCAAGGTCAGGGCAGGTAGCAGGGACAATGTAATACAGTAAACAGTCCAAGGTCAGGGCAGGTAGCAGGGACAATGTAATCCAGTAAACAGTCCAAGGTCAGGGCAGGTAGCAGGGAAACATATACCAGTATACAGTTTGGGGCAGGGTGGGTAGCAGGCAAGTGTAATCCAGTAAGCAGTTTCAGATCAGAAAGGTAGCAGGCAAACGTAATTTAGTAAACAGTACAAGGTCAGGGTGGGTAGCAGGGAAATGTAATTTAGTATACAGTCCAAGGTCAGGGCAGGTAGCAGGGAAATTTAATTTAGTATACAGTCCAAGGTCAGGGCAGGTAGCAGGCAAGTGTAATCCAATAAGCAGCCCAAGGTTGGGGCAGCAGGTAGCAGGGAAACATATACCAGTATACAGTCCAAGGCAGGGTGGGTAGCAGGGAAGTGTCATCCAGTAAGCAGTTTAAGTTTAGGAAAGGTAGCAGGCAAACGGCACATCGTGGATTGGGTGGACAGATTATTGGGTGGGGCTGGGGAAGACCCAGCTGTCATGGTACACGTGGGTACCAATGACATAGGCAGAGGAAGACGGAGAGTCCTAAACGATTTCAGGGACTTAGGAGCTAAGTTGAGGAGTAGGACCTCCAAGGTAGTATTTTCAGAAATACTACCTGTACCTCGAGCCACACCAGAGAGGCAGTGGGAGACTAGGGGAGTTAACAAGTGGCTGAGGAGCTGGTGTAGTAAGGAGGGAACTGGGCTGACTTCTCAGTCAGCCACCGGCTCTTTGGTAGGGACGGATTGCACCTAAATGGGGAGGGTGCAGCCGTACTGGGTGAGAGGATGGCCAAAAAGTTAGAGGGGCTTTTAAACTAGGTGACGGGGGGGAGGGTACAGATGTATAATTAGCCAGTGGAAAGCAAGATTCAGAGGGCACAAATGGGGGCATTAGCGGTAGGGTGTTCGGAGCTCCTAAACCCAGGGTGGGTATGGGGAAAAATCAAGAGAGCAGCCTAATAACATCAAATGAGGATATTTGTAACCGATCAAAATGAAGAGGTTTGCATACCAATGCCAGAAGCCTGGCCAACAAGATGGGAGAGCTGGAGCTACTGATGTTTGAGGAGGACTTAGATTTTGTGGGGATAACTGAGACTTGGTTTGACAGCTCTCATGACTGGATGGCGACCATTCAGGGGTATTCCCTTTATCGCAGAGATAGAGAAGGTAAAAAAGGGGGAGGGGTATGTCTGTATATTAAGAACAGTGTACAGGTAAATATGAGGGATGATACTAATAATGGAGCTATGGATGAGGCTGAATCCCTATGGGTAGAGCTTCAAAGGGAAGGCACGGTGGGGAAGGTAATATTGGGCGTATGCTATAGGCCCCCCAACCAGGAGGGAGGAGGGGGAGGCGGACCTCATTTTACAGATAGGATTGGCAGCAAGGATGGGAAATGTCATTATAATGGGGTACTTTAATTATCCTCATATAGACTGGGCAGAAGGAACCGCACACTCAGCCAAGGCTTGGCAGTTCCTAAATGTTTTGCAGGACAATTTTATGGGTCAGATGGTGAACGCACCGACAAGAAACAATGCGGTGCTTGACCTACTGATTACCAACAATACAGACCTGCTCACAGATATAGAAATACGGGGCAACTTAGGAAACAGTGACCATAGGACAATTAGTTTCAATATTAATTACAGTAATAGGAAACACAAGGGTAATATTAAGACACTGAATTTCAAGACACTGCTAGAAAATATGAAATGGGATAGAACCCTGGGAACAAAGAACACGGAGGAAAAATGGGAGTGCTTCAAGAGCATACTAAACAAAGGGATTGGCCAGTGCATTCCAAAGGGAAATAAATTTAAAAGAGCAAAACTAAACCCTGGGTGGCTAAACTCCAACATAAAAATGCATATTAGTGCTAAAGAAAAGGCCTTCAAAAAATACAAGACTGAGGGGTCATTGGCAGCATTCAAGCATTACAAAGAGTGAAATAAGAAATGTAAAGATGAAATCAGGGCGGCTAAAATAGAACACGAGAGACAAATAGCGGAGGAGAGTAAAAAGAACCCCAAGAAATTCTTTAAGTATATAAACAGTAAGAAAGCGAGGCCAGAACACATTGGCCCCATAAAAGATGACAAAGGAAATATGGCCACAGAGGACAGGGAAAAGGCGGAAGTGTTAAATAATTTCTTCTCTTCAGTCTTCACAAAAGAATCGGGGGGCTACATGAACCCAGCTTGTAAGGCCGAACTAAACAACACACCTCAGGAAGTGTCGCCATGGCTAACAGAAGATAGACTTAAAACTAAACTAGAGAAACTTAACATAAATAAATCCCCGGGACCGGATGGCTTGCACCCGAGGGTTCTTAAAGAGCTCAGCCAGGTGATTGCCAGACCATTATTCTTGATCTTTAAGGATAGTTTACAGATGGGTATGGTGCCAGCTGAATGGAAAAAAGCCAACGTGGTACCAATATTTAAAAAAGGGCAGAGATGTATCCCAGGTAACTATAGGCCGGTCAGCCTAACATCTATAGTGTGCAAGATTTTGGAGGGGATGTTAAGGGACCACATACAAGACTTTAGTAATGAAAATGGTATTATTAGTAGTAATCAGCATGGATTTATGAAAAATCGTTCTTGCAAAACCAATCTATAAACCTTCTATGATGAAGTGAGCTGCCACCTAGATAAAGGAAAGCCTGTGGATGTGGTGTATCTGGACTTTGCAAAGGCCTTTGACACCGTTCCCCACAAACGCTTACTGTTCAAACTAAGGAAGGTAGGTATGGACCATAGGGTGAGTACCTGGATAGAGAACTGGCTCCAGGGGAGAGTCCAGAGGGTGGTGATTAATGGGGAGTACTTGGATTGGGCGGGTGTGGAAAGTGGGGTCCCCCAGGGTTCTGTCCTGGGGCCAATCGTGTTTAATTTATTCATAACTGATCTAGAGGAGGGGATATCTAGTACAATCTCAGTATTTGCAGATGATACTAAACTAAGCATGCCAATATCTTCTATGCAGGATGTGGAAAACTTACAAGCGGACCTGAACAAAATAATGCGGTGGGCAACTACATGGCAGATGAGGTTTAATGTTGAAAAATGTAAAGTAATGCACTTGGGGGCCAGAAACCAGAAAGCAAGCTACTCACTAGGGGGGGGGAACCTCTGGGTGAGTCTAGGATGGAAAAGGACCTGGGGGTACTGGTAGACAACAGGCTTGGCAGTGGCATGCAATGCCAAGCCGCTGCAAGCAAAGCCAACAGAATACTAGGATGTATAAAAAAGGGGATTTACTTTAGAAATAAAGAGATTATTCTCCCACTCTACAAGACTCTGGTCCGGCCACATCTGGAGTATGCTGTCCAGTTCTGGGCACCGGTCCTCAGGAAGGATGTGCTGGAACTGGAAAGAGTCCAGAGAAGGGCAACAAAAATAATTAGGGGAATGGAGGACATCAGCTACGAGGAAAGACTACAAGCACTGAACCTATTCTCTCTGGAGAAGAGACGATTGAGGGGGGATATGATATCAATGTACAAATACTGTACTGGCGACCCTAGCATGAGGAACAAACTATTCAGAGAAAGGGAATACAATAAGACACGGGGCCACTCACTAAAACTAGAGGAAAAGCGGTTTAACCTTAAAGTGCGTAAGGGGTTCTTCACTGTAAGTGCGGTAAGGATGTGAAATTCTCTTCCACAAGCAGTGGTATCAGCAGGGAGCATTGATCGTTTCAAAAAACTATTAGATGGGCACCTTAAAGACCACAACATACAGGGGTATACAATGTACAACATACAGGGGGTATACAATGTACAACATACAGGGGTATACTATGTACAACATACAGGGGTATACAATGTACAATATACAGGGGTATACAATGTACAACATACAGGGGGTATACAATGTACAACATACAGGGGTATACAATGTACAACATACAGGGGTATACAATGTACAACATACAGGGGGTATACAATGTACAACATACAGGGGGTATACAATGTACAACATACAGGGGGTATACAATGTACAACATACAGGGGTATACAATGTACAACATACAGGGGTATACAATGTACAACATACAGGGGTATACAATGTACAACATACAGTGGTATACAATGTACAACATACAGGGGGTATACAATGTACAACATACAGGGGTATACAATGTACAACATACAGGGGTATACAATGTACAACATACAGTGGTATACAATGTACAACATACAGGGGTATACAATGTACAACATACAGGGGTATACAATGTACGGTTAACAGCAAACACACACACACACATCATAGGTTGAACTGGATGGACTGATGTCTTTTTTCAACCTCACTAACTATGTAACTATGTAACGTAATTCAGTAAACAGCCCAAGGTCAGGGTGGGTAGCAGGCAAAAGTAAATGAGGGAAAGGACTGAAAATTGTGCTACAAATCTTTATGGAAAAGTTTGTGGAGGGGGCTGGGGGGGGGGGGGAGGTAAGTTTTAGGAAGTGTGACATCCATACTAATTTCTGTATATTTAAACCCGACCACTGGTCTTGTCTCCGCCCCCTCAGTTTTCTGCAGGCAGCCTGTACTGGTTATGTACAGCACAGCAGTGAGGTCACTGCCACTTTCACTAGGTAAGATCTGGGTTTTTAACGGTATTAGGTGTTCACAAATTGTGGTTTTTGAGGAGTATATAAATCGAGCTCAGACCTCTGTGGCCCCGGTCACCTGACTCACCCCACGCCACATGGCAGCTCTGCATAGATACCAGCCCCCCCACAGGAGTGTCCGTCAGCCTTATCACAATGGAAAAGGTGAGTCTCAGCGTGTAAACAAGCTCCATAAATAAAGCGGATTACACCAGAGATTAGGATGAGAGTCATAGCAGTCATAGTGTCCCGTGCATGTGACTCACCTCTATGGGGAGATACAAACCCACGGCAGCCAAGATGATAATATTTCACCCACAGCTAACTGGGCACCAACATGAGAACCCAACCCGGCCAATTTTTTTTTTTTTTTTTTTGGTGGGGGGGGGGGGGGATTTGTACCAGTAGGGATGATTGGGGGTATTTGTGCCAGGAGGGGAAATTTAGGGGGGGTTTGGGTTGGGGGGGGGAAGAGTATGAGTACTCAGGGTGAAAGTTTGAGGAGTAGGGGATTTGTGCTGGGAGGGGGGATTTGGAGTGGGGGGAGGGATGTGTACTGGGGGGAGGGGGATCAGGGAATTTGAGAGGTAGAGGATTTGTACTAGTAAGATTTTATTTCTTGGGGGGGGGGGGGTGCCTAGGGGATAAGCATTCAGATTAGTGCCTAATTTTTTTTCCGGGGGGGGGGGGGTTTTGCTAACACATAATGCTTAAACATCTCCGGGGGGGGGGTGCAATTTGGCATGTTTGCCCTGGGCTCTGTATGGCCTTGTTCCGCCATTGTTTGGGGGTTATTATTGCATCCACTCACAACAAAGTTGGGGGTTATTATTGCATCCACTGGCACCAATGTTGGGGGTTATTATTGCATCCACTGACACCAATGCTGGGGGTTATTGTTGCATCTATTCCCACCAATGCTGGGGGTTATTATTGCATCCATTCACACCAATGTGGGGGGTTATTATTGCGTCCACTCCCAACAATGTTGGGGGTTATTATTGCATCCACTGACACCAATGCTGGGGGTTCTTATTGCATCCACTGACACCAATGTTGGGGGTTATTATTGCATCCACTGACACCAATGTTGAGGGTTATTATTGCGTCCACTGACACCAATGTTGGGGGTTATTATTGCATCCATACATTCATATAATTGTACTGGTGATGGGGAAGATGCTGGCGCTGTGGTGGGAAACTGCTCTCCTTAATCCCGGAGGGGGAATTATCTTCTCACACAGGAAATCTTTCTGCACCTGAACCCATCCAGAGACAATATACAGCTGGTAAGCTAATATTATCATGGAATCATGTGACTCGCTGCTTTCATATGTGATTGATAATTAAAAGTGACTTCATTGCAGAACTCCGGGCCCATGTATGAGGTCATTTACATGGACAGGAAACCATTCTTACACTGTGCTCTGGTCACTCCCCTATTCCTAATTTATATTAAAGTGGAACAAGTGGGCAAAAAATAGTTTGGGCTTATTATCTCTTTCATGTTCCATCTATAAAAATCCCCAATTTTCTCCTCCTTTCCATCCACCCTCCTCTTACCCAGTGATCCTCTCTACGGTCACAGCCACTGACCACCAATGTAAGGAGCATTCTTCCCACTGACCACCAATGTAAGGGACATTCTTCCCACTGACCACCAATGTAAGGGACATTCTTCCCACTGACCACCAATGAAAGGGACATTCTTCCCAATTTTGTTTATTAAAAGTCTTGCAATCAATAAGCATAAAATCAATATACATAAATAAATATATACATATTTACATGAAAAGGGGGAAAAAAAACTACATAGCAAATTCTGCTCTCAAATAAAGACTGCCTTTACAGCAAAAACAAAACTCACATCATGAAACACATCATTACCGGGAAAAATAATCTTAATAAGACTCACACCACCACACCAGACATCAAACCTGCGAGGTCAAGAAACAAAACCACCCCCATTATGCATGCAGCCCTTCTTCAAAAATGAAGATATTAACTAACAAAAGCGAAGGGCGTGAAAGAAATAGCATAGGAAAAAAGCTTTTCACCCAGAGATGGACAGTTCACCAAAAGCAGGTCTGATATTCCTCCACGCCCTTATCCAGACCGCTCGAGGCTCCCTGCCCTTCTCAAGACCCCGAATCTTCCCAACCTCACCAAGAATATCGTACACCACCACCTCGACAGGGAGGACTTTCTTCCGCAGGGTAATCTGGCACCGTGCATTTCACGTGAAGTAACGGACAACTATACTAACTAGAAAAAGTGTATCCAAATAAAAATCCCAGCGAGTCGGGAATGCCCCGTACACCCACTCCGCATAACTCATGCGATAGAGAAAGGGGATGCCTAGAGCCCTCCCCACCCTTTTATACACCTCTATGTTAAAGGGACACTGGAGCAAAAAGTGGTCCATAGACTCCACTTTACCAACACACTCCGCTCTAGGACAATCCCGATCATCCACAGGGCGATGCTTCAGGTTCCCTCTCACATAGAGCCTTCCATGGAAAGCGAGCCAGGCTTGATCCCTAAACTTCAAAGGGATTCTTCCTAAGTTAATTAAACGCAACCCCTCCCTCATTACGGGGCCTGGGCAATCCCTTAAGGTCAGCGACACACTGAAAGCAGAGCCCAAAATCCTCTTCTCCAGAAGCTTTCTGGGTAGGGACTTGATATCCCCCACTGTCACCTGCCACTGCCTAAGTATTTTCAGACACGGGGCAACATAAGCCGGAAGCTTGCCATGTCGGACTCTCAGACTTTTCACTGGCCTGCCATCTTCCCAGCATCGCAGAAAAGGCCTAAACCAAGATTGAAAAATACCCACCCATCCCGGCGGGGTCTCTGCTAACATATTACCAAGATTATACTTTAAAAAAAGCAGAGAAAAGAAAACTATAGGGTTGACCATTCCTAGACCACCCTCCCGCCTGGACAGGTAAGTTACATTGCGTTTGATCAGGTTCAGCCTATTTCCCCATAACAGTTGGAAAAAGCAGCTGTACACCCTTGCATAGAGAGATTCCGGCAAGATACAGACAAAGCTGACATATAAAAAGATTGGGATCAGGTAAGTTTTAATCAAGTCAACCCTTTCCCTCAAGGAAAGTTTCCATTTCTTCCAGCTTGCCACCTTGGCATTGGCATTCAACAACCTGCTTTCCCAATTTCGATGACCATAGTCACCAGGACCAAATTTGATGCCCAACACTTTAATTTCCTGCTGGGGCTCTGGGAAGGCATCTGGAAGTTCGAAGCTTTCACCCTCCTCACCCATCCAGAAAACTTCACTCTTTTCATGATTGATTTTAGAGCCAGAAACCTCAGTGTATTGCTCTATCACAGAGACCACCTCCTGCGCCTCCTCCATCCCAGAGATAATAACAGACACATCATCGGCATAGGCCACGACCTTCAAAGGCGGCACACCAGCAATGCCCAAAGGCACCCCACACAACGATCCACTCTTTAACCTTCTTATGAAGGGGTCGATTGCGAATACATATAGCAGGGGGCTCAAAGGACACCCCTGGCTCACACCAGAGCCAACCTCAAAAGGCCGTCCAACCCAACCATTAACAAGTGGGAAGCTCTCAGCCCCTTTATATAATGTTTTGAGCCAATCAATAAACCTCCCCTGCAGGCCGTATCTACCAAGTAGCAAATACAGGTACTCATGATTGACTCGATCAAAAGCCTTCGCCTGATCCAATGCCAGCAAGTACTTTATCCATCCAGCAGCCCTGCATCGCTCCAAAGCCTCCCGGGCAGCTAAAATTGCTGAAAAGGTACTTCTGCCCTGGACCGAGCAGTGCTGATGATTGGACAACAAATCGTCTGCTACTGACGACAAGCGCCAAAAAAGAATCTTCGCCAAGATCTTTCTATCAACATTGAGAAGACTGATGGGGTGCCAGTTCTCAATTATTGAGGGGTCTTTACCTTTTGACAGAAGAATCACAGCGGATTGCCTCATGGAGGGAGGGAGAGAACCCTCTTCTAAACAGCTGTTATAAACCTCCGCTAAAAAGGAAGCCAGAATGGACTTAAAGCACTTGTAAAATTCAGCTGTCAACCCATCTGGCCCAGGCGACTTTTTGGTAGCCAGCTTCTATATAGCACGAACTACCTCATCCGCTGAAATTGGTTCTGTCAAATCCATCAAAGGCAATGTATCATTTCCCAATCCTGGAGTAGAATCCAGAAAGCTTTCCATCCTGTCCCGATTAAGGTCCTTTCTTCCCAGAAGGTCTGTGTAATATGACCTGAAGATCTCCAGGATCCCTGATCTGGACTTCACCAGGGAACCCGTACTATCCCTCAGACCTATGACCGTCTTAACTGCTATGCCTTGCTTACAGTTCTGGTAAGGATCAGGCGAGTGATATTTCCCATAATCTCTCTCCAGAACCAAGGAGGCATGCCGGTCGTATTGACACTTCCTAAGAAGAAGCTTTACCTCCGAGATCTCCCCTGGATCTTCTCCATACGAGACAAGACGATCAAGCTTCCTCCGCAAATGCTTGTAGGCAATATACATACCAAGCTGCTTCTTCTTACTTATGGCCTTGAAAAGTCCAATCGCCCTTTGTTTCACAAGCTCCCACCACTCTGACTTACTGCTGCAAAAGTCCAGAATAGAAACCTGTGCCTGAAAAAAATCCTCAAAGGATTGTCTTACCTCTACATCTTCCAGGAGAGCCGAATTCAGTTTCCAGGTACCCCTTCCCCTGGGTGGAGTGTCCGAGGCATTCAGAGTCACAGACAGCATACAGTGGTCAGAGAACTCCACCGCCCTCAACTCAGGAGCCAAGAAAGCAGAGTTCTCCTTTAAAAAAAACCTATCTATCCTACTCTGACTATTCCCTCTCTGAAACGTGAATCCCGTGCTGCCAGGGCAGTGCTTAATGTGCACATCTACCAGGCCTGCTTGTCTAACCATATCTCTAAGAAAAACGCTATCATAACCCAGCCTGTCTATGGAGACCCTCCTGTCTTCAGGCCTAATTATGGTGTTAAAGTCACCTCCAAAGACAACCTGCTGGGATGTAAAAAGGAAGGGCTTGATCTTTGTGAAGAGGCATTTCCTGTCCCATTTTGACTGCGGTCCATAGATATTGATCAGGCGCAGGTCCTGCCCCCTAACAGAGACGTCTAAGACCATGCATCTCCCCATTTCTACCTCAATTATCCACCGGCACGTTACCATATCGGTTTTAAAAAGAACCGCAACTCCGCTGCAAGGCTCAGCCGCAAGAGACCAAAAGGAGGGATCGCATCTCCACTCCCTTTTTGCTAGATAGACATCGGCCAAAGTATTGAGCCAGGTCTCTTGCAAAAATAAAAGCTCAGCATCAAACTCACTGAGCAAAAATAAGGCAATATCACGAGCTCTTGCAGATTTCACGCTGGCGACATTAATGGTCTCCACCTTTATCAGAGCGGGCACTGCCATCAGGATGATTGGGGTAGTCGTTTCTTAACCTCCACCACACTCTCATCACCCGAAGCAGCTCTCTTTACACTATGTGACTCCCCCTCATCCATAGATGATAAAGAAGTAGATAAATCGGATACTAACTCCTCCCCTGATAAAACCGAAAATGTGTTGCCAAGAGGAACCCCTCCTGGCTCTAACTGTAAGGAAGAAATGACCGCTTTACTGGTCATCCTCTTCTTCTTTTTCTTCCTCCTAGTCCTCTCCCACCCCTCATCATCCGAATCCTCCACAACAGAGGGTGAGACATGGGACATGGACACTTCTCCCTCAACCCCATCGACCCCACCACCATCCTGCACCCTCTTGGCCGCGTTTGCGGTGTCGAGAGACAGGGACTGGAGGTGGAGTAGGCCGAGGGGGAAGATCCACTATACCCGCCCCCCCAGCAGCTTCCGCTAGTCTGGAGGATCTACGCACAGTAGATGTAGGAACAACAGGAGGGACAGACTCAGGGACCACATCACTAGAGGAAACAGAATCTGACACAACAGACACAGGAGGGACAGACTCAGGGACCACATCACTAGGGGAAACAGAATCTGACACAACAGACACAGGAGGGGCAACAACAATTTCCTCTCTAACTTCAGCTGCTTCATCTTCTTTATCAAGCCTCTGCAGCTCAGTCTCCAATCCTGGCAAGTTATGCAGTGCCTCTGGGCACTGGCTATATGGATGACCCAGCTGCTGGCACAAATTGCACCGAATTTTGGGTGCATTCTCTGGCCAAATGGCCTAAATCCTGGCACAGTGAGCACTTCTTGTGGGTGCAGGACGATGCAAAGTGGCCTTTATCACCACATTTATTACATACCTTAGGCTGACCTTGGTAGAAAATGGTCAGCCTATACCTACCCAGAAAGGCTGAGCAGGGAAGGTGCTGAACTACATCGCCCAGCACCCCCAATTTTAGTGACACTGTCCAGGCCCCTGTCCATATCCCATGCTCATCAAGGACCTTCCGCAGTGGAGTGAGGACCTCGCCATATCGGCGTAGCCATACTAATAAATCAGCCTCTGGTATGGATTCGTTACGCACCAAAATGGTCACCGACTTTATCAAAGGCTGCCTTGAAATTACCTTTGGCACCAAACCTCTCCACTGCTGAAGGCCCTTGCACCTCCTAAATCTCTCCCAGAAGAGATCCAAACTTTCAGGTTTTACAAACGACAAATCAAATTCATAACTCCCCACCGGGCAAATTAAAGCAAAAATATCACAGGTTTTAAACCCCATTTCCAAAATCAACTCAGCCACCCTCCCCCTTACTATTGGGGTTCCTTCCCCCTCCCACCTCAACTGTACCACATTCCTCCTCCTATACCCACTAACCTGCCACCCAAAAAACCTCCCTGAATTGTGATTAACAGAATCCCCACCACCCACCCTGGTGCGACTCCCCAAAGCTGAAGCATAGCTTCCAACATTCCTCCCAGCAGAAAATACATCAGTTTTTTTAAATTATCTGACACACACTTAGCAGATAACGATTGCACAGATTCGGGATTGATCTGTGCAATCGAATCTTTCCTCTGCTGAGCAGGGGGAGAAATAACATTTTCATTTTTCCCAGCATTACTAACCCCTTCACCACCACCCACCACATTCATTGCTTTAACATTAATGTCATTTTTTATACTTGCTGGGATATTTATTATTCCTGTTGTCTTCACAGCAGAATCCAAAGCTGCTGCTGCACTGGTAAGAGTTTCAGCGGTCATCCTCTCTTCCACTGGGACAGAGTTTTCAGTTGTAGAAAAAGAAACCTGTTTTAACACAGCAGCAGGTAAAGCATTGCAGGATATTTCCATTGCTACTTCCATTCCACTTGCAGCACCATGTTGATCCCCTCCCCCACCAGCAATCAGCTGGTCAATCAGCCCTGGAACACTGGGAAACTCAGCTGAAGCAAACTCTTTGGAGTTTGCAGCCATTTTGCTTGTAGAGGGACTACTGGTCTCAGCAGGAGCAGAAAAATCTATGCCTGGGGTGTTAGATGCAGGTCCATCCACCTTTCTTTCACAATCTGGTGATTCTGTCAGGGATTTACCCTGCATGTCTGCACCGGATTTCTCCTCAGCAATAACTGCAATATGCAGTTCCTTCTCACCTGGGACACCATCCACTACAGCAGGTGGGGCAGACATGCTGGAAGGCAGCATGGTATACTGGGATTTCTCCACCAGTACTGGCTTTGCTGGCTTGTATCTCCTCTGCCCGTCCTCAGGGATTTCTGATGGATCATCAGAAAAGACAAACTTGTCTGCTTTCAGGGGTGACTCCATCTCCTGGATGAATGTCAGGGATCCATGTCCACTCTCAACCCCCTGGCTGGTTGCCGCTGGTTATTCCCAGTTCTGGCATGGGGGGAGAGGTGCAGAGGCAGATGGAGCCTGGTCATCCATTAACTGAGCCTGCTGATCCACAGAACTTGCTGATGCTTGGCTGGTAAAACGCCTCTCATTGTCAAACTTTTCTTTAAATGCTCCACTTCTATCTTTCAGCCTTTCCAATAATAAAGATTGTTTCTTTACCTTTTCCTCCAATTCCTGTAACTCAGGCTTCATGGCTGTGCGATTTTTACTCCAGGCCTGGAAATACTTGGTTTTGAAGGATTTGTGTTCAGCCTTCAAAACTTTAAGTTTTTCTTCCGCTCTCCCAATTGCCCTAAAACGATTGATAATCTTCTGGCTGAAGACATCTGCATTCTCACCAGGGCCTGGACCCACAGACAGGTCCTCCACCTCCTCCTCACTAGGCCCCGTGTCATCAGGGGGATCCCTCCCAGGGCCTCCCCCAGGATCAGGCATTGATCCTGGGCCAAGCTAGCAGGCAAGGCCCAGGCTTGAAAAGGGCTGGTTCTCACAGAGAGCTCCTTGGGTGTGTCCTCCTCCTTCTTCCCACTGACCACCAATGTAAGGAGCATTCTTCCCACTGACCTCCAATGTAAGGAGCATTCTTCCCACTGACCACAAATGTAAGGAGCATTCTTCCCACTGACCGCCAATGTAAGGAACATTCTTCCCACTGACCAACAATATAAGGGACATTCTCCTCACTGACCACCAATGTAAGGGACATTCTTCCCACTGACCACCAATGTAAGGGACATTCTATCCACTGACCACCAATGTAAGGAACATTCTATCCACTGACCACCAATGTAAAGGATATTCTTCCCACTGACCACCAATGTAAGGGACATTCTTCCCACTGACCACCAATGTAAGGGACATTCTTCCCACTGACCACCAATGTAAGGAACATTTTTCCCACTGACCACCAATGTAAGGGACATTCTTCCCACTGACCAACAATATAAGGAACATTCTTCCCACTGATCACCAATGTAAGGGACATTCTTCCCAATTTTTGTTTATTAAAAGTCTTGCAATCAATAATCATAAAATCAATATACATAAATAAATATATACATATTTACATGAAAATGGAAAAAAATACATAGCAAGTTCTGCTCTCAAATAAAGAATGGCTTTACAGCAAAAACAAAACTCACATCATGAAACTGTCATTACCGGAGAAAATAATCTTAGTAGGACTCACACCACCACACCAGACATCCAACTTGCAAGGTCAAGAAACAAAACCACCCCCATTATGCATGCAGCCCTTCTTCAAAAAGAAGATATTAACCAACAAAAGCTAAGGGCGTGAAAGAAATAGCATAGGAAAAGAGCTCCTCACCCAGAGATGGACAGTTCACCAAAAGCAGGTCTGATATTCCTCCACGCCCTTATCCAGACCGCTCGAGGCTCCCTGCCCTTCTCAAGACCCCGAATCTTCCCAACCTCACCCAGAATATCGTACACCACCACCTCAACAGGGAGGACTTTCTTCCGCAGGGTAATCTGGCACCGTGCATTCCATGTGAAGTAACGGACAACTATACTAACTAGAAAAAGTGTATCCAAATCAAAATCCCAGCGAGTCGGGAATGCCCCGTACACCCACTCCGCATAACTCATGCGATAGAGAAAGGGGAGGCCTAGAGCCCTCCCCACCCTTTTATACACCTCTATGTTAAAGGGACACTGGAGCAAAAAGTGGTCCATAGATTCCACTTTACCAACACACTCCGCTCTAGGACAATCCCGATCATCCACAGGGCGATGCTTCAGGTTCCCTCTCACATAGAGCCTTCCATGGAAAGCGAGCCAGGCTTGATCCCTAAACTTCAAAGGGATTCTTCCTAAGTTAATTAAACGCAACCCCTCCCTCATTACGGGGCCTGGGCAATCCCTTAAGGTCAGTGACACACTGAAAGCAGAGCCCGAAATCCTCTTCTCCAGAAGCTTTCTGGGGAGGGACTTGATATCCCCCACTGTCACCTGCCACTGCCTAAGTATTTTCAGACACGGGGCAACATAAGCCGGAAGCTTGCCATGTCGGACTCTCAGACTTTTCACTGGCCCGCCATCTTCCCAGCATCGCAGAAAAGGCCTAAACCAAGATTGAAAAATACCCACCCATCCCGGCGGGGTCTCTGCTAACATATTACCAAGATTATACTTTAAAAAGAGCAGAGAAAAGAAAACTATAGGGTTGACCATTCCTAGACCACCCTCCCGCCTGGACAGGTAAGTTACATTGCGTTTGATCAGGTTCAGCCTATTTCCCCATAACAGTTGGAAAAAGCAGCTGTACACCCTTGCATAGAGAGATTCCGGCAAGATACAGACAAAGCTGACATATAAAAAGATTGGGATCAGGTAAGTTTTAATCAAGTCAACCCTTTCCCTCAAGGAAAGTTTCCATTTCTTCCAGCTTGCCACCTTGGCATTGGCATTCAACAACCTGCTTTCCCAATTTCGATGACCATAGTCACCAGGACCAAATTTGATGCCCAACACTTTAATTTCCTGCTGGGGCTCTGGGAAGGCATCCGGAAGTTCGAAGCTTTCACCCTCCTCACCCATCCAGAAAACTTCACTCTTTTCATGATTGATTTTAGAGCCAGAAGCCTCTGTGTACTGCTCTATCACAGAGACCACCTCCTGCGCCTCCTCCATCCCAGAGATAATAACAGACACATCATCAGCATAGGCCACGACCTTCAAAGGTGGCACACCAGCAATGCCCAAAGGCACCCCACACAAAGATCCACTCTCTAACCTTCTTATGAAGGGGTCGATTGCGAATACATATAGCAGGGGGCTCAAAGGACACCCCTGGCGCACACCAGAGCCAACCTCAAAAGGCCGTCCAACCCAACCATTAACAAGTGGGAAGCTCTCAGCCCCTTTATATAATGTTTTCAGCCAATCAATAAACCTCCCCTGCAGGCCGTATCTACCAAGTAGCAAATACAGGTACTCATGATTGACTCGATCAAAAGCCTTCGCCTGATCCAATGCCAGCAAGTACTTTCTCCATCCAGCAGCCCTGCATCGCTCCAAAGCCTCCCGGACAGCTAAAATTGCTGAAAAGGTACTTCTGCCCTGGACCGAGCAGTGCTGATGATTGGACAACAAATCGCCTGCTACTGACGACAAGCGCCAAAAAAGAATCTTCGCCAAGATCTTTCTATCAACATTGAGAAGACTGATGGGGCGCCAGTTCTCAATTATTGAGGGGTCTTTACCTTTTGACAGAAGAATCACAGCGGATTGCCTCATGGAGGGAGGGAGAGAACCCTCTTCTAAACAGCTGTTATAAACCTCCGCTAAAAAGGGAGCCAGAATGGACTTAAAACACTTGTAAAATTCAGCTGTCAACCCATCTGGCCCAGGCGACTTTTTGGTAGCCAGCTTCTCTATAGCACGAACTACCTCATCCGCTGAAATTGGTTCTGTCAAATCCATCAAAGGCAATGTATCATTTCCCAATCCTGGAGTAGAATCCAGAAAGCTTTCCATCCTGTCCCGACTAAGGTCCTTTCTTCCCAGAAGGTCTGCGTAATATGACCTGAAGATCTCCAGGATCCCTGATCTGGACTTAACCAGGGAACCCGTACTATCCCTCAGACCTATGACCGTCTTAACTGCTATGCCTTGCTTACAGTTCTGGTAAGGATCAGGCGAGTGATATTTCCCGTAATCTCTCTCCAGAACCAAGGAGGCATGCCGGTCGTATTGACACTTCCTAAGAAGAAGCTTTACCTCCGAGATCTCCCCTGGATCTCCTCCATACGAGACAAGACGATCAAGCTTCCTCCGCAAATGCTGGTAGACAATATACATACCAAGCTGCTTCTTCTTACTTATGGCCTTGAAAAGTCCAATCGCCCTTTGTTTCACAAGCTCCCACCACTCTGACTTACTGCTGCAAAAGTCCAGAATAGAAACCTGTGCCTGAAAAAAATCCTCAAAGGATTGTCTTACCTCTACATCTTCCAGGAGAGCCGAATTCAGTTTCCAGGTACCCCTTCCCCTGGGTGGAGTGTCCGAGGCATTCAGAGTCACAGACAGCATACAGTGGTCAGAGAACTCCACCGCCCTCAACTCAGGAGCCGAGAAAGCAGAGTTCTCCTTTAAAAAAAACCTATCTATCCTACTCTGACTATTCCCTCTCTGAAACGTGAATCCCGTGCTGCCAGGGCAGTGCTTAATGTGCACATCTACCAGGCCTGCTTGTCTAACCATATCTCTAAGAAAAACGCTATCATAACCCAGCCTGTCTATGGAGACCCTCCTGTCTTCAGGCCTAATTATGGTGTTAAAGTCACCTCCAAAGACAACCTGCTGGGATGTAAAAAGGAAGGGCTTGATCTTTGTGAAGAGGCATTTCCTGTCCCATTTTGACTGCGGTCCATAGATATTGATGAGGCGCAGGTCCTGCCCCCTAACAGAGACGTCTAAGACCATGCATCTCCCCATTTCTACCTCAATTATCCGCCGGCACGTTACCATATCGGTTTTAAAAAGAACCGCAACTCCGCTGCAAGGCTCAGCCGCAAGAGACCAAAAGGAGGGACCGCATCTCCACTCCCTTTTTGCTAGATGGACATCGGCCAAAGTATTGAGCCAGGTCTCTTGCAAAAATAAAATCTCAGCATCAAACTCACTGAGCAAAAATAAGGCAATATCACGAGCTCTTGCAGATTTCACGCTGGCGACATTAATGGTCGCCACCTTTATCAGAGCGGGCACTGCCATCAGGATGATTGGGGTAGTCGTTTCTTAACCTCCACCACACTCTCATCACCCGAAGCAGCTCTCTTTACACTATGTGACTCCCCCTCATCCATAGATGATAAAGAAGTAGATAAATCGGATACTAACTCCTCCCCTGATAAAACCGAAAATGTGTTGCCAAGAGGAACCCCTCCTGGCTCTAACTGTAAGGAAGAAAGGACCGCCTTACTGGTCTTCCTCTTCTTCTTTTTCTTCCTCTTTGTCCTCTCCCACCCCTCATCATCCGAATCCTCCACAACAGAGGGTGAGACATGGGACATGGACACCCCTCCCTCAACCCCATCGACCCCACCACCATCCAGCACCCCTGCACCCTCTTGGCCGCGTTTGCGGTGTCGAGAGACAGGGACTGGAGGTGGAGTAGGCCGAGGGGGAAGATCCACTATACCCGCCCCCCCAGCAGCTTCCGCTAGTCTGGAGGATCTACGCACAGTAGATGTAGGAACAACAGGAGGGACAGACTCAGGGACCACATCACTAGGGGAAACAAAATCTGACACAACAGACACAGGAAGGACAGACTCAGGGACCACCTCACTAGGGGAAACAGAATCTGACACAACAGACACAGGAGGGGCAACAACAATTTCCTCTCTAACTTCATCTGCTTCGTCTTCTTTATCAAGCCTCTGCAGCTCAGTCTCCAATCCTGGCAAGTTATGCAGTGCCTCTGGGCACTGGCTATATGGATGACCCAGCTGCTGGCACAAATTGCACCGAATCTGGGTGCATTCTCTGGCCAAATGGCCTAAATCCTGGCACAGTGAGCACTTCTTGTGGGTGCAGGACGATGCAAAGTGGCCTTTATCACCACATTTATTACATACCTTAGGCTGACCTTGGTAGAAAATGGTCAGCCTATCCCTACCCAGAAAGGCTGAGCAGGGAAGGTGCTGAACTACATCGCCCAGCACCCCCAATTTTAGTGACACTGTCCAGGCCCCTGTCCATATCCCATGCTCATCAAGGACCTTCCGCAGTGGAGTGAGGACCTCGCCATATCGGTGTAGCCATACTAATAAATCAGCCTCTGGTATGGATTCGTTACGCACCAAGATGGTCACCGACTTTATCAGAGGCTGTCTTGAAATCACCTTTGGCACCAAACCACTCCACTGCTGAAGGCCCTTGCACCTCCTAAATCTCTCCCAAAAGAGATCCAAACTCTCAGGTTTCACAAACGACAAATCAAATTCATAACTTCCCACCGGGCAAATCAAAGCAAAAATGTCACAGGCTTTAAACCCCATTTCCAAGACCAACTCGGCCACTCTCCCCCTTACTGGCGGCGTTCCATCGCCCTCCCACCTCAACTGTACCACATTCCTCCTCCTATACCCACTAACCAACCCCCCAACAAACCTCCTTGAATTGCGATTACTAACCAAATCCCCACCACCCACCCTGGTGCGACTCCCCAAAGCTGAAGCATAGCTTCCAACATTCCTCCCAGCAGAAAATCCATCAGTTTGTTTTGAAACATCCGACACAGACATAACAGATAACGATTGTACAGATCCGGGATTGATCTGTAGAATCGATAAATCTTTCCTCTGCTGAGCAGGGGGAGAAATGTCATTTCTATTTTTCCCAGCAATATTATCCCCTTCACCACCACCCACCACATTCATTGCTTTATGATTATTGTCATTTTTAATACTTGCTGGGATATTTGTTGTCTTCACAGCAGAATCCATAGTTGGTGCTGCACTGGTAAGAG
This sequence comes from Pelophylax lessonae, assembly GCF_965119305.1. Classification (NCBI taxonomy): domain Eukaryota; kingdom Metazoa; phylum Chordata; class Amphibia; order Anura; family Ranidae; genus Pelophylax; species Pelophylax lessonae. Next base: position 685,906,668 of record NC_138770.1, on the reverse strand, counting down.
TTTCAGCTGTCATCTTCTCTTCCACTGGGACAGGGTTTTCAGCTGTGGAAATGGAATTCAGTTCTAGCACAGCAGCAGGTAAAACACTGCAGGTAACTTCCATGGCTGCTTCCATTCCAAAAACAGCAGCATGCTGATCCCCTCCCCCACCAGCAATCAGCCCTGAAACACTGGGAAGCTCTGGTGAAAGTGAAACAGACTCCTTGGAGCTGGCAGCCATTTTGCTTTCAGAGGGACTACTGGTCTCAGCCAGACCAGCAAAATCCATGTCTGGGGTGTCAGATGCAGGTCCATCCACATTCACCTGATGGTCCGGGGATTTCACGGTCAGGGATTTTCCCTGCATGTCTGTACTGGTTGTGTTCACAGCAGAATCTCCAATAGGTAGCTGTAGGCAAAGCTCCTTCTCACCTGGGACACCATCCACAACAGCAGGTGGGGCAGACATGTTGGATGGCAGCATGGTATACTGGGATTTCTCCACCAGTACTGGCTTTGCTGGTTTGTATCTCCTCTGCCCATCCACAGGGATTTCTGATGGATCATCAGTGAATGCAAACTTATCTGCTCTCAGGGGGGACTCCATCTCCTGGATAAATGTCAGGGATCCATGCCCACTCTCAACCCCCTGGTTGGTTGCCGCTGGCGATTCCCAGTTCTGGCATGGGGGGAGAGGTGCAGAGGCAGATGGAGCCTGGTCATCCATTAACTGAGGCTGCTGATCCACAGAACTTGCTGATGCATGGCTGGCAAATCTCCTCTCATTATCAAATTTTTCTTTAAACACTCCGCTTCTATCTTTCAACTTTTCCAGTAATAAAGATTGTTTCTTTACCTTATCTTCCAATTCCTGTAGCTCAGGCTTCATGGCTGTGCGATTTTTACTCCAGGCCTGGCAGTATTTGGCTCTGAAGGATTTATGTTCAGCCTTCAAAACTTTAAGCTTTTCTTCAGCTCTTCCAATCGCCCTAAAACGATTGATAACCTTCTGGCTGAAGACATCTGCATTCTCATCGGGGCCTGGACCCACAGACAGGTCCTCCACCTCCTCCTCACTAGGCCCCGTGTCATCAGGGGGATCCCTCCCAGGGCCTCCCCCAGGATCAGGCATTGTTCCTGGGCCAAGCTAGCAAGCAAGGCCCAGGCTTCAAAAGGGCTGGATCTCACAGAGAGCTCCTTGGGTGTGTCCTCCTCCTTCTTCCCACTGACCACCAATGTAAGGGACATTCTTCCCAATTTTTGTTTATTAAAAGTCTTGCAATCAATAATCATAAAATCAATATACATAAATAAATATATACATATTTACATGAAAATGGAAAAAAATACAAAGCAAGTTCTGCTCTCAAATAAAGAATGGCTTTACAGCAAAAACAAAACTCACATCATGAAACTGTCATTACCGGAGAAAATAATCTTAATAAGACTCACACCACCACACCAGACATCCAACCTGCGAGGTCAAAAAACAAAACCACCCCCATTATGCATGCAGCCCTTCTTCAAAAAGAAGATATTAACCAACAAAAGCTAAGGGCGTGAAAGAAATAGCATAGGAAAAGAGCTCCTCACCCAGAGATGGACAGTTCACCAAAAGCAGGTCTGATATTCCTCCACGCCCTTATCCAGACCGCTCGAGGCTCCCTGCCCTTCTCAAGACCCCGAATCTTCCCAACCTCACCCAGAATATCGTACACCACCACCTCAACAGGGAGGACTTTCTTCCGCAGGGTAATCTGGCACCGTGCATTCCACGTGAAGTAACGGACAACTATACTAACTAGAAAAAGTGTATCCAAATCAAAATCCCAGCGAGTGGGGAATGCCCCGTACACCCACTCCGCATAACTCATGCGATAGAGAAAGGGGAGGCCTAGAGCCCTCCCCACCCTTTTATACACCTCTATGTTGAAGGGACACTGGAGCAAAAAGTGGTCCATAGACTCCACTTTACCAACACACTCCGCTCTAGGACAATCCCGATCATCCACAGGGCGATGCTTCAGGTTCCCTCTCACATAGAGCCTTCCATGGAAAGCGAGCCAGGCTTGATCCCTAAACTTCAAAGGGATTCTTCCTAAGTTAATTAAACGCAACCCCTCCCTCATTACGGGGCCTGGGCAATCCCTTAAGGTCAGTGACACACTGAAAGCAGAGCCCAAAATCCTCTTCTCCAGAAGCTTTCTGGGGAGGGACTTGATATCCCCCACTGTCACCTGCCACTGCCTAAGTGTTTTCAGACACGGGGCAACATAAGCCGGAAGCTTGCCATGTCGGACTCTCAGACTTTTCACTGGCCCGCCATCTTCCCAGCATCGCAGAAAAGGCCTAAACCAAGACTGAAAAATACCCACCCATCCCGGCGGGGTCTCTACTAACATATTACCAAGATTATACTTTAAAAAGAGCAGAGAAAAGAAAACTATAGGGTTGACCATTCCTAGACCACCCTCCCGCCTGGACAGGTAAGTTACATTGCGTTTGATCAGGTTCAGCCTATTTCCCCATAACAGTTGGAAAAAGCAGCTGTACACCCTTGCATAGAGAGATTCCGGCAAGATACAGACAAAGCTGACATATAAAAAGATTGGGATCAGGTAAGTTTTAATCAAGTCAACCCTTTCCCTCAAGGAAAGTTTCCATTTCTTCCAGCTTGCCACCTTGGCATTGGCATTCAACAACCTGCTTTCCCAATTTCGATGACCATAGTCACCAGGACCAAATTTGATGCCCAACACTTTAATTTCCTGCTGGGGCTCTGGGAAGGCATCCGGAAGTTCGAAGCTTTCACCCTCCTCACCCATCCAGAAAACTTCACTCTTTTCATGATTGATTTTAGAGCCAGAAGCCTCTGTGTACTGCTCTATCACAGAGACCACCTCCTGCGCCTCCTCCATCCCAGAGATAATAACAGACACATCATCGGCATAGGCCACGACCTTCAAAGGTGGCACACCAGCAATGCCCAAAGGCACCCCACACAACGATCCACTCTCTAACCTTCTTATGAAGGGGTCGATTGCGAATACATATAGCAGGGGGCTCAAAGGACACCCCTGGCGCACACCAGAGCCAACCTCAAAAGGCCATCCAACCCAACCATTAACAAGTGGGAAGCTCTCAGCCCCTTTATATAATGTTTTCAGCCAATCAATAAACCTCCCCTGCAGGCCGTATCTACCAAGTAGCAAATACAGGTACTCATGATTGACTCGATCAAAAGCCTTCGCCTGATCCAATGCCAGCAAGTACTTTCTCCATCCAGCAGCCCTGCATCGCTCCAAAGCCTCCCGGACAGCTAAAATTGCTGAAAAGGTACTTCTGCCCTGGACCGAGCAGTGCTGATAATTGGACAACAAATCGCCTGCTACTGACGACAAGCGCCAAAAAAGAATCTTGGCCAAGATCTTTCTATCAACATTGAGAAGACTGATGGGGCGCCAGTTCTCAATTATTGAGGGGTCTTTACCTTTTGACAGAAGAATCACAGCGGATTGCCTCATGGAGGGAGGGAGAGAACCCTCTTCTAAACAGCTGTTATAAACCTCCGCTAAAAAGGGAGCCAGAATGGACTTAAAACACTTGTAAAATTCAGCTGTCAACCCATCTGGCCCAGGCGATTTTTTGGTAGCCAGCTTCTCTATAGCACGAACTACCTCATCCGCTGAAATTGGTTCTGTCAAATCCATCAAAGGCAATGTATCATTTCCCAATCCTGGAGTAGAATCCAGAAAGCTTTCCATCCTGTCCCGACTAAGGTCCTTTCTTCCCAGAAGGTCTGCGTAATATGACCTGAAGATCTCCAGGATCCCTGATCTGGACTTCACCAGGGAACCCGTACTATCCCTCAGACCTATGACCGTCTTAACTGCTATGCCTTGCTTACAGTTCTGGTAAGGATCAGGCGAGTGATATTTCCCATAATCTCTCTCCAGAACCAAGGAGGCATGCCGGTCGTATTGACACTTCCTAAGAAGAAGCTTTACCTCCGAGATCTCCCCTGGATCTCCTCCATACGAGACAAGACGATCAAGCTTCCTCCGCAAATGCTGGTAGGCAATATACATACCAAGCTGCTTCTTCTTACTTATGGCCTTGAAAAGTCCAATCGCCCTTTGTTTCACAAGCTCCCACCACTCTGACTTACTGCTGCAAAAGTCCAGAATAGAAACCTGTGCCTGAAAAAAATCCTCAAAGGATTGTCTTACCTCTACATCTTCCAGGAGAGCCGAATTCAGTTTCCAGGTACCCCTTCCCCTGGGTGGAGTGTCCGAGGCATTCAGAGTCACAGACAGCATACAGTGGTCAGAGAACTCCACCGCCCTCAACTCAGGAGCCGAGAAAGCAGAGTTCTCCTTTAAAAAAAACCTATCTATCCTACTCTGACTATTTCCTCTCTGAAACGTGAATCCCGTGCTGCCAGGGCAGTGCTTAATGTGCACATCTACCAGGCCTGCTTGTCTAACCATATCTCTAAGAAAAACGCTATCATAACCCAGCCTGTCTATGGAGACCCTCCTGTCTTCAGGCCTAATTATGGTGTTAAAGTCACCTCCAAAGACAACCTGCTGGGATGTAAAAAGGAAGGGCTTGATCTTTGTGAAGAGGCATTTCCTGTCCCATTTTGACTGCGGTCCATAGATATTGATCAGGCGCAGGTCCTGCCCCCTAACAGAGACGTCTAAGACCATGCATCTCCCCATTTCTACCTCAATTATCCGCCGGCACGTTACCATATCGGTTTTAAAAAGAACCGCAACTCCGCTGCAAGGCTCAGCCGCAAGAGACCAAAAGGAGGGACCGCATCTCCACTCCCTTTTTGCTAGATGGACATCGGCCAAAGTATTGAGCCAGGTCTCTTGCAAAAATAAAATCTCAGCATCAAACTCACTGAGCAAAAATAAGGCAATATCACGAGCTCTTGCAGATTTCACGCTGGCGACATTAATGGTCGCCACCTTTATCAGAGCGGGCACTGCCATCAGGATGATTGGGGTAGTCGTTTCTTAACCTCCACCACACTCTCATCACCCGAAGCAGCTCTCTTTACACTATGTGACTCCCCCTCATCCATAGATGATAAAGAAGTAGATAAATCGGATACTAACTCCTCCCCTGATAAAACCGAAAATGTGCTGCCAAGAGGAACCCCTCCTGGCTCTAACTGTAAGGAAGAAATGACCGCCTTACTGGTCTTCCTCTTCTTCTTTTTCTTCCTCTTTGTCCTCTCCCACCCCTCATCATCCGAATCCTCCACAACAGAGGGTGAGACATGGGACATGGACACCCCTCCCTCAACCCCATCGACCCCACCACCATCCAGCACCCCTGCACCCTCTTGGCCGCGTTTGCGGTGTCGAGAGACAGGGACTGGAGGTGGAGTAGGCCGAGGGGGAAGATCCACTATACCCGCCCCCCCAGCAGCTTCCGCTAGTCTGGAGGATCTACGCACAGTAGATGTAGGAACAACAGGAGGGACAGACTCAGGGACCACATCACTAGGGGAAACAGAATCTGACACAACAGACACAGGAGGGACAGACTCAGGGACCACATCACTAGGGGAAACAGAATCTGACACAACAGACACAGGAGGGACAACAACAATTTCCTCTCTAACTTCAGCTGCTTCATCTTCTTTATCAAGCCTCTGCAGCTCAGTCTCCAATCCTGGCAAGTTATGCAGTGCCTCTGGGCACTGGCTATATGGATGACCCAGCTGCTGGCACAAATTGCACCGAATCTGGGTGCATTCTCTGGCCAAATGGCCTAAATCCTGGCACAGTGAGCACTTCTTGTGGGTGCAGGACGATGCAAAGTGGCCTTTATCACCACATTTATTACATACCTTAGGCTGACCTTGGTAGAAAATGGTCAGCCTATCCCTACCCAGAAAGGCTGAGCAGGGAAGGTGCTGAACTACATCGCCCAGCACCCCCAATTTTAGTGACACTGTCCAGGCCCCTGTCCATATCCCATGCTCATCAAGGACCTTCCGCAGTGGAGTGAGGACCTCGCCATATCGGCGTAGCCATACTAATAAATCAGCCTCTGGTATGGATTCGTTACGCACCAAGATGGTCACCGACTTTATCAGAGGCTGTCTTGAGATCACCTTTGGCACCAAACCACTCCACTGCTGAAGGCCCTTGCACCTCCTAAATCTCTCCCAAAAGAGATCCAAACTCTCAGGTTTCACAAACGATAAATCAAATTCATAACTTCCCACCAGGCAAATCAAAGCAAAAATGTCACAGGCTTTAAACCCCATTTCCAAGACCAACTCGGCCACTCTCCCCCTTACTGGCGGCGTTCCATCGCCCTCCCACCGCAACTGTACCACATTCCTCCTCCTATACCCACTAACCAACCCCCCAACAAACCTCCTTGAATTGCGATTATTAACCGAAACCCCACCACCCACCCTGGTGTGACTCCCCAAAGCTGAAGCATAGCTTCCAACATTCGTCCCAGCAGAAAATCCATCAGTTTTTTTTGAAACATCCGACACAGACATAACAGATAACGATTGTACAGATCCGGGATTGATCTGTACAATCGATAAATCTTTCCTCTGCTGAGCAGGGGGAGAAATGTCATTTCTATTTTTCCCAGCAATATTATCCCCTTCACCACCACCCACCACATTCATTGCTTTATGATTATTGTCATTTTTTATACTTGCTGGGATATTTGTTGTCTTCACAGCAGAATCCATAGTTGGTGCTGCACTGGTAAGAGTTTCAGCTGTCATCTTCTCTTCCACTGGGACAGGGTTTTCAGCTGTGGAAATGGAATTCTGTTCTAGCACAGCAGCAGGTAAAACACTGCAGGTAACTTCCATGGCTGCTTCCATTCCAAACACAGCAGCATGCTGATCCCCTCCCCCACCAGCAATCAGCTGGTCAATCTGCCCTGAAACACTGGGAAGCTCTGGTGAAAGTGAAACAGACTCCTTGGAGCTGGCAGCCATTTTGCTTTCAGAGGGACTACTGGTCTCAGCCAGACCAGCAAAATCCATGTCTGGGGTGTTAGATGCAGGTCCATCCACATTCACCTGATGGTCCGGGGATTTCACGGTCAGGGATTTTCCCTGCATGTCTGTACTGGTTGTGTTCACAGCAGAATCTCCAATAGGTAGCTGTAGGCAAAGCTCCTTCTCACCTGGGACACCATCCACTACAGCAGGTGGGGCAGACATGTTGGATGGCAGCATGGTATACCGGGATTTCTCCACCAGTACTGGCTTTGCTGGTTTGTATCTCCTCTGCCCATCCACAGGGATTTCTGATGGATCATCAGAAAAGACAAACTTATCTGCTCTCAGGGGTGACTCCATCTCCTGGATGAATGTCAGGGATCCATGCCCACTCTCAACCCCCTGGCTGGTTGCCGCTGGCGATTCCCAGTTCTGGCATGGGGGGAGAGGTGCAGAGGCAGATGGAGCCGGGTCATCCCTTACCTGAGGCTGCTGATCCACAGAACTTGCTGATGCTTGGCTGGCAAATCGCCTCTCATTATCAAATTTTTCTTTAAACACTCCGCTTCTATCTTTCAACTTTTCCAGTAATAAAGATTGTTTCTTTACCTTATCTTCCAATTCCTGTAGCTCAGGCTTCATGGCTGTACGATTTTTACTCCAGGCCTGGCAGTATTTGGCTCTGAAGGATTTATGTTCAGCCTTCAAAACTTTAAGCTTTTCTTCAGCTCTTCCAATCGCCCTAAAATGATTGATAACCTTCTGGCTGAAGACATCCGCATTCTCATCGGGGCCTGGACCCACAGACAGGTCCTCCACCTCCTCCTCACTAGGCCCCGTGTCATCAGGGGGGTCCCTCCCAGGGCCTCCCCCAGGATCAGGCATTGTTCCTGGGCCAAGCTAGCAAGCAAGGCCCAGGCTTGAAAAGGGCTGGTTCTCACAGAGAGCTCCTTGGGTGTGTCCTCCTCCTTCTTCCCACTGACCACCAATGTAAGGAGCATTCTTCCCACTGAACACCAATGCAAGGGACATTCTTCCCACTGACCACCAATGTAAGGGACATTCTTCCCAAAGTCTTGCAATCAATAAGCATAAAATTAATAAACAGTGCTTTGCGAAAGTATTCGGCCCCCTTGAACTTTTCAAACTTTTGCCACATTTCAGGCTTTAAACATAAAGATATAAAACTGTAATTTTTTGTGAAGAATCAACAACAAGTGGGACACAATCATGCAGTGGAACGAAATTTATTGGATATTTCAAACTTTTTTAACAAATAAAAAACTGAAAAATTGGGTGTGCAAAATTATTCAGCCCCCTTGAGTTAATACTTTGGAGCACCACCTTTTGCTGCGATTACAGCTGTAAGTCGCTTGGGGTATGTCTCTATCAGTTTTGCACATCGAGAGACTGAAATTTTTGCCCATTCCTCCTTGTAAAACAGCTCGAGCTCAGTGAGGTTGGATGGAGAGCGTTTGTGAACAGCAGTTTTCAGTTCTTTCCACAGATTCTCGATTGGATTCAGGTCTGGACTTTGACTTGGCCATTCTAACACCTGGATATGTTTATTTGTGAACCATTCCATTGTAGATTTTGCTTTATGTTTTGGATCATTGTCTTGTTGGAAGACAAATCTCCGTCCCAGTCTCAGGTCTTTTACAGACTCCATCAGGTTCTCTTCCAGAATGGTCCTGTATTTGGCTCCATCCACCTTCCCATCAATTTTAACCACCTTCCCTGTCCCTGCTGAAGAAAAGCAGGCCCAAACCATGATGCTGCCACCACCATGTTTGACAGTGGGGATGGTGTGTTCAGGGTGATGAGCTGTGTTGCTTTTACACCAAATATAACGTTTTGCATTGTTGCCAAAAAGTTTGATTTTGGTTTCATCTGAGCAGAGCCCCTTCTTCCACATGTTTGGTGTCTCCCAGGTGGCTTGTGGCAAACTTTAAACAACACTTTTTATGGATATCTTTAAGAAATGGCTTTCTTCTTGCCACTCTTCCATAAAGGGCAGATTTGTGCAGTATACGACTGATTGTTGTCCTATGGACAGAGTCTCCCACCTCAGCTGTAGATCTCTGCAGTTCATCCAGAGTGATCATGGGCCTCTTGGCTGCATCTCTGATCAGTCTTCTCCTTGTATGAGCTGAAAGTTTAGAGGGACGGCCAGGTCTTCATAGATTTGCAGTGGTCTGATACTCCTTCCATTTCAATATTATCGCTTGCACAGTGCTCCTTGGGATGTTTAAAGCTTGGGAAATCTTTTTGTATCCAAATCCGGCTTTAAACTTCTCCACAACAGTATCTCGGACCTGCCTGGTGTGTTCCTTGTTCTTCATGATGCTCTCTGCGCTTTAAACGGACCTCTGAGACTATCACAGTGCAGGTGCATTTATACAGAGACTTGATTACACACAGGTGGATTCTATTTATCATCATTAGTCACTTCGGTCAACATTGGATCATTCAGAGATCCTCACTGAACTTCTGGAGAGAGTTTGCTGCACTGAAAGTAAAGGGGCTAAATAATTTTGCACGCCCAATTTTTCAGTTTTTTATTTGTTAAAAAAGTTTGAAATATCCAATAAATTTAGTTCCACTTCATGATTGTGTCCCACTTGTTGTTGATTATTTACAAAAAATTACAGTTTTATATCTTTATGTTTGAAGCCTGAAATGTGGCAAAAGGTCGCAAAGTTCAAGGGGGCAGAATACTTTCGCAAGGCACTGTATATATTTGCATGAGAAATGTCATACTTAACGAATTAAGAACATACATGACTACACTAGCACACAGTGGCGGCCCGTGCATAGGGGGCGCCAGGGCGCCGCCCCCCCTAAAAAAAGAAAAAAAAAATACAAAATGAACAATAAAGTTTTCAAAAAAAAAAAATTGCGTTCGCAAACCTCGCCGCCGCCGGCCTATGTGGAGGCTGGGGGTGGGGGGGTGGGGTGGTTACGACCCACAAGAGGCGCCGATTGGCTGCCTTTTGGGGGCGTAACCTGGGCGCAGGGCACATTTCTTGGACACCCCCACTTCGTGGATTCCTGGCTGTGATTGGTCCAGTCTCCAGCCTGGACCAATCATACAGGACATCCTGGGTGACGTCGCATGGGGGCGGTGCGTCAATCACTCACCGTCCCGGCCGTCACCTTCCCGCCCGCCTTCAGAGCCGATGTCGGTGGAGAAGTCTCTCCGGAGTCCCGTCACCTCTGCAGCAGCAGCAGACGCCAGTGAAGTCGGCCCGGTCCCGGTCGTGAAAGAGCCAGCCCAAGACAAGCAGGTAAGTGATAACTGGAAGCAGCCTCAGTGCCTCCTCTCTCTCCTGTGTGCGCAGGGCCGGCCCTACAATAGGAGCGGAGCGCTCCTAGTTTGAGAAGCGGGGAGCCCAGCCCAGCCCTGGACAGAGTGACCGAATGGGAGTCCGCCGGGACTGGAGGCAGCGGGGAGGAGGAGGGGGGATCTGGGATCAGAGGTGAGCAGAGGACACAGGGCTCATTCTTTCAAGCGGTATGATGTGGGTCAGCTTTCTCACTGAGAGAAGACAGGCAGGAGGAGCGCAGCAACGGTCAGACATCTGCCTGAAACCCTCCACCTCCTGACCACTGCACCCCTGGCCTATCTATCCTCACCCCCCCCCCCCCCATGCTCACCTTCCTAACTGGGACTGCACGAGCCCCACTACCCACCACTGCCTAATGACCTGATGCTGGAGAGGTTCTCCACTGTCCTGTCTCTCAGCCCACCTCCTGTGATGCTGCCCATCTTCTGTGACGCTGCCCCCCACCTGTCCCTCTGCCCACCTCCTGTACCATGACCTGTGACATGCCTGTGCCATGACCTGTGCCATGACCTGAGCCATGCCCTTACCATGACCTGTGACATGCCTGTACCATCACCTGTGCCATGACCTGTGCCATGCCCTTACCATGACCTGTGCCATGCCCTTACCATGACCTGTGCCATGCCTATACCATCTCCTGTACCATGACCTGTGCCATGCCCTTACCATGACCTGTGCCATGCCTGTACCATCACCTGTGCCATGCCTATACCATCACCTGTGCCATGCCTATACCATCACCTGTGCCATGCCTATACCATCACCTGTGCCATGCCTATACCATCACCTGTGCCATGCCTATAACATCTCCTGTACCATGACCTGTGACATGCCTGTACCATGACCTGTGCCATGACCTGTGTCATGCCTGTACCATCATCTGTGCCATGCCTGTACCATCATCTGTGCCATGCCTGTACCATCATCTGTGCCATGCCTGTACCATCATCTGTGCCATGCCTGTACCATCACCTGTGCCATGCCTATACCATCACCTGTGCCATGCCTATAACATCACCTGTGCCATGCCTATACCATCACCTGTGCAATGCCTATACCATCATCTGTGCCATGCCTGTACCATCACCTGTGCCATGCCTATACCATCACCTGTGCCATGCCTATACCATCACCTGTGCCATGCCTATACCATCACCTGTGCCATGCCTATACCATCACCTGTACCATGACCTGTGACATGCCTATACCATGACCTGTGCAATGCCTGTACCATCACCTGTGCCATGCCTGTACCATCACCTGTGCCATGCCTGTACCATCACCTGTGCCATGCCTATACCATCACCTGTGCCATGCCTATACCATCACCTGTGCAATGCCTGTACCATGACCTGTGCCATGCCTGTACCATCACCTGTGCCATGCCTGTACCATCACCTGTGCCATGCCTGTACCATCACCTGTGCCATGCCCTTACCATCACCTGTGCCATGCCCTTACCATGACCTGTGCCATGCCTATAACATCTCCTGTACCATGACCTGTGACATGCCTATAACATTACCTGTGCCATGCCTGTACCATCATCTGTGCCATGCCTGTACCATCACCTGTGCCATGCCTGTACCATCACCTGTGCCATGCCTGTACCATCACCTGTGCCATGCCCTTACCATGACCTGTGCCATGCCTATAACATCTCCTGTACCATGACCTGTGACATGCCTATGCCATCACCTGTGCCATGCCTGTACCATGACCTCAAAATCACGCAATTTTTTAGCGCGTTTTTTGCCGCGAAGCAATACCTATTACATTTTTCTTTTTGCGCCCCCCCCAAAAATTTTGAGCACCAGCCGCCACTGCTAGCACATATAGAAGGGAAGATAGCTGTCAGATGCCTGCTGGATGACAAGTTTATCTGAGATATTCCATGTTTAGTAACCCTGGATGCAAAATGCAATGCTGAACAATGATCTATCAGTTTCAAGAATGCAACTGGTACATATTGGAAGATATGAATAGTGGTAAAAAACTGTCTGTAAGGGAGGGACCTGATATTGTCATAACAAAAAATTACAGTTTTATATCTTTATGTTTGAAGCCTGAAATGTGGCAAAAGGTCGCAAATTTCAAGGGGGCCGGATACTTTCGCAAGGCACTGTACATAAATAAATATATACATTTTTACATGAAAAGGGAAAAAAAATATATAGCAAAGTCTGCTCTCATACAAAGAATGGCTTTACAGCAAAAGCAAAAAACAAAACTCACATCATGAACATGTTATTACGGGGGAAAATAATCTTAGTAAGACTCACACCACCACACCAGACATCCAACCTGCAAGGTCAAGAAACAAAACCACCCCCATTATGCATGCAGCTCTTCTTCAAAAAGAAGATATTAACCAACAAAAAGAAGATATTAACCAACAAAAACTAAGGGAGTGAAAGAAATAGCATAGGAAAAGAGCTCCTCACCCAGAGATGGACAGTTCTCCAAAGGCAGGTCTGACATTTCTCCACGCCCCTATCCAGACCGCTCAAGGCTGCCTGCCCTTCTAAAGACCCCGAATCTTCCCAACCTCACCCAGAATATTGTACACCACCACCTCGACAGGGAGGACTTTCTTCCGCAGGGAAATCTGGCACCGTGCATTCCATGTGAGGTAACGGACAACTATACTAACTAGAAAAAGTGTATCCAAATCAAAATGCCAGTGAATTGGGAATGCCCCATACACCCACTCCGCATAACTCATGCGATAGAGAAAGAGGATGCCTAGAGCCCTCCCCACCCTTTTATACACCTCTATGTTAAAGGGACACTGGAGCAAAAAGTGGTCTATAGACTCCACTTTACCAACACACTCCGCTCTAGGACAATCCCGATAATCCATAGGATGATGCTTCAGGTTCCCTCTCACATAGAGCCTTCCATGGAAAGCGAGCCAGGCTCGATCCCTAAACTTCAAAGGGATTCTTCCCAAGTTAATTAAACACAACCCCTCCCTCATTACGGGGCCTGGGCAATCCCTTAAGATCAGTGACACACTGAAAGCAGAGCCCAAAATCCTCTTCTCCAAAAGCTTCCTGGGGGAGGGCTTAATATCCTCCACTGTCACCTGCCACTGCCAAAGTACTTTCAGACACGGAGCAACATAAGCTGGGAGCTTGCCATGTCAGATTCTCAGACTTTTCACTGACCCGCCATCTTTCCAACATTGTAGAAAAGGCCTAAACCAGGATTGAAAAATACCAACCCATCCCAGGGGGGTCTCTGCTAACATATTACCAAGATTTTACTTTTTAAAGAGCAGAGAAAAGAAAACTATAGGGTTGACCATTCCTAGACCACCCTCCCGCCTGCACAAGTAAGTTACATTGCGTTTGATCAGGTTCAGCCTATTTCCCCATAACAGTTGGAAAAAAGCAGCTGTACACCCTTGCATAGAGAGATTCCGGCAAGATACAGACAAAACTGACATATAGAAAGATCGGGATCAGGAAAGTTTTAATCAAGTCAACCCTTTCCCTCAAGGAAAGTTTCCATTTCTTCCAGCTTGTTACTTGGCATTGGCATCCACCAACCTGCTTTCCCAATTTCGATGACTATAGTAACCAGGACCAAATTTGATGCCCAACACTTTAATTTCCTGCTGGGGCTCTGGGAAGGCATTCGGTAGTTCAAAGTTTTCATTGTCCTCACCCATCTAGAAAACGTCACTCTTTTCATGGTTGACTCTAGAGCCAGAAGCCTCCGTGTACTGCTCTATCACATAAACCACCTCCTGCGCCTCCTCCATCTCAGAGATAATAACAGACACATCATCGGCATAGGCCAAGACCTTCAAAGGTGGCACACCAGCAATGCCCAAAGACACCACGCACAATGATCCACCCTCTAACCTTCTTATGAAGGGGTCAATTGCAAATGCATATAGCAGGGGGCTCAAAGGACACCCCTGGCGCACACCAGAGCCAACCTCAAAAGGCCGTCCAACCCAACCATTAACAAGTTGGAAGCTCTCAGCCCCTTTATATAATATTTTCAGCCAATCAATAAACCTCCCCTGCAAGCCGTATCTACCAAGTAGCAAATACAGGTACTCATGATTGACTCGATCAAAACCCTTCGCCTGATCCAATGCCAGCAAGTACTTTCTCCATCCAGCAGCCCTGCATCGCTCCAAAGCCTCCCGGACAGCTAAAACTGCTGAAAAGGTACTTCTGCCCTGGACCGAGCAGTGCTGATGATTGGACAACAAATCGCCTGCTACTGACGATAAGCGCCAAAAAAGAATCTTGGCCAAGATCTTTCTATCAACATTGAGAAGACTGATGGGGCGCCAGTTCTCAATTATTGAGGGGTCTTTACCTTTTGACAGAAGAATCACAGCAGATTGCCTCATGGAGGGAGGGAGTGAACCCACCTTCTAGACAGTTGTTGGAAACCTCCGCTAAAAAGGGAGCCAGAATGAACTTAAAACACTTGTAAAATTCAGCTGTCAACCCATCTGGCCCAGGCAACTTTTTGGTAGCCAGCTTCTCTATAGCACAAACTACCTCATCCGCTGAAATTGGTTCTGTCAAATCCATCAAAGGCAATGTACCATTTCCCAATCCTGGAGTAGAATCCAGAAAGCTTTCCATCCTGTCCCAATTAAGGTCCTTTCTACCCAGAAGGTCTGCGTAATATGACCTGAAGATCTCCAGGATCCCTGATCTGGACTTCACCAGGGAACCCGTACTATCCCTCAGACCTATGACCGTCTTAACTGCTATGCCTTGCTTACAGTTCTGGTAAGGATCAGGCGAGTGATATTTCCCGTAATCTCTCTCCAGAACCAAGGAGGCATGCCGGTCGTATTGACACTTCCTAAGAAGAAGCTTTACCTCCGAGATCTCCCCTGGATCTCCTCCATACGAGACAAGACGATCAAGCTTCCTCCGCAAATGCTGGTAGGCAATATACATACCAAGCTGCTTCTTCTTACTTATGGCCTTGAAAAGTCCAATCGCCCTTTGTTTCACAAGCTCCCACCACTCTGACTTACTGCTGCAAAAGTCCAGAATAGAAACCTGTGCCTGAAAAAAATCCTCAAAGGATTGTCTTACCTCTACATCTTCCAGGAGAGCCGAATTCAGTTTCCAGGTACCCCTTCCCCTGGGTGGAGTGTCCGAGGCATTCAGAGTCACAGACAGCATACAGTGGTCAGAGAACTCCACCACCCTCAACTCAGGAGCCGAGAAAGCAGAGTTCTCCTTTAAAAAAAACCTATCTATCCTACTCTGACTATTCCCTCTCTGAAACGTGAATCCCGTGCTGCCAGGGCAGTGCTTAATGTGCACATCTACCAGGCCTGCTTGTCTAACCATATCTCTAAGAAAAACGCTATCATAACCCAGCCTGTCTATGGAGACCCTCCTGTCTTCAGGCCTAATTATGGTGTTAAAGTCACCTCCAAAGACAACCTGCTAGGATGTAAAAAGGAAGGGCTTGATCTTTGTGAGGAGGCATTTCCTGTCCCATTTTGACTGCGGTCCATAGATATTGATCAGGCGCAGGTCCTGCCCCCTAACAGAGACGTCTAAGACCATGCATCTCCCCATTTCTACCTCAATTATCCGCCGGCACATTACCATATCGGTTTTAAAATGAACCGCAACTCTGCTGCAAGGCTCAGCCGCAAGAGACCAAAAGGATGGACCGCATCTCCACTCCCTTTTTGCTAGATGGACATCGGCCAAAGTATTGAGCCTGGTCTCTTGCAAAAATAAAATCTCAGCATCAAACTCACTGAGCAAAAATAAGGCAATATCACGAGCTCTTGCAGATTTCACGCTGGCGACATTAATGGTCGCCACCTTTATCAGAGCGGGAACTGCCATCAGGATGATTGGAGTAGTCGTTTTTTAACCTCTACCACACTCTCATCACCTGAAACAGCTCTCTTTACACTGTGACTCCCCCTCATCCATAGATGATAAAGAAATAGATAAATCTGATACAAATTCATCCCCTGATAAAACAGAAAAAGTTTTGCCAAGAGGAACCTCTCCTGGGCCTGACTGTAAGGAGGAAATGACCGCTTTACTGGTCTTCCTCTTTTTCTTTTTCTTCCTCCTAGTCCTCTCCCACCCCTCATCATCCGAATCCTCCACAACAGAGGGTGAGACATGGGACATGGACACCCCTCCCTCAACCCCATCGACCCCACCACGATCCAGCACCCCTGCACTCTTTCGGACACTTTTGCAGTGTCGGGGGACAGGGACTGGAGGTGGAGTAGGCCGATAGGGAAGATCCACTATACCCGCCCCCCAGCAGCTTCCGCTAGTCTGGAGGATCTACGCACAGTAGATGTAGGAACAACAACAGGAGGGACAGACTCAGGGACCACATCACCAGGGGAAACAGAATTTGACACAACAGACACAGGAGGGGCAACAACAGTTTCCTCCCTAACTTCAGCTGCTCTATCCTCTTTATCAAGCCTCTGCAGCTCAATCTCCAATCCTGGCAAGTTATGCAGTGCCTCTGGGCACTGACTATATGGATGACCCAGCTGTTGGCACAAATTGCACCAAATCTGGGTGCATTCGCGGGCTAAATGGCCTAAATCCTGGCGATGAGCACTTCTTGATGGTGCAGGACGATGCAAAGTGGCCTTTATCACCACATTTATTACACACCTTAGGCTGACCTTGGTAGAAAATGGTCAGCCTATCCCTACCCAGAAAGATTGAGCAGGGCAGGTCCTGAACTACATTGCCCAGCACCCCCAATTTTAGTGACACTGTCCAGGCCCCTGTCCATATCCCATGCTCATCAAGGACCTTCCGCAGTGGAGTGAGGACCTCGCCATATCGGCGTAGCAATACTATTAAATCAGCCTCTGATACGGATTCATTACGCACCAAGATTGTCATTGATTTTATCAAAGGCTGCCTTGAAATCACCTTTGGCACCAAACCACTCCACTGCTGAAGGCCCTTGCACCTCCTATATTACATAGTTACATAGTTAGTGAGGTTGAAAAAAGACACCAGTCCATCCAGTTCAAAGCATGATGTGTGTGTGTTTGCTGTTACCCATACATTGTATACCCCTTTATGTTGTGATCTTTAAGGTGCCCATCTAATAGTTTTTTTAAACTATCGATGCTCCCTGCTGATACCACTGCTTGTGGAAGAGAATTCCACATCCTTACTGCTCTGACAGTAAAGAACCCCTTACGTAGGTTAAGGTTAAACCGCCTTTCCTCTAGTTTTAGTGAGTGGCCACGTGTCTTATTGTATTCCCTTTCTCTGAATAGTTTGTTCCTTATGCTAGTGTCACCAGTACAGTATTTGTACATTGATATCATATCCCCCCTCAATCGTCTCTTCTCCAGAGAGAATAAGTTCAATGCTTGTAGTCTTTCCTCATAGCCGATGCCCTCCATTCCCCTAATTATTTTTGTTTCCCTTCTCTGGACTCTCTCCAGTTCCAGCACATCCTTTCTTTTTTTTTTTTATTTAAAATTTTTAAGTTTAACATAAAGTATAACAAAGACATGTGAATACAGAACAGAGAAAAATACAACCGCATATAAGGGGGGGTGAGGGCAGCGTGTCTGCTCATGGGGAGCAGGAGGAGGGAGATCAGGGTCAGGAAAGGGCCCAGGTTCTGAGTCCTAGTCATGTGTAGGGGGGGGCTAAAAGGGGGTTGCATCTGAGGAGGTGTCGTGAACCTGAAAGGTGAAAGCATCAGGGGGAGAGTCCATAGATTTAGAGATGTAATTAGAGAAAATGTTCCATTTGGCGTTGAAGGCATCGGCCGCAGATGGGGCCGAAAAGTCCGTATTGAGGCGGTCGATGGAGTGAAGTGTGGTTAGCTCCGACCGAAGCATGGAAATGAGGGGGGGGGGGGGGAGGTTGCTATCCATTGTTTTAATATCAGACGTCTGGCGATGAGCAAGGTGGTTAGAATCCAGTGACGAGGTGGTTCGGCTGAGGTGCTTGACCATTTCTGGAGACGCTTGTCCCAGTATCCGAAAAGCAATAGTAGAGGGTCTTTTGGTGCAGATAAGTCGGTTACTGTAGCTATAAATGCAAGAACCCGATCCCAGAATGTTGAGATCAGCGGACAGTCCCAAAATTTATGGAAGAGGGAGGGGCGCTCAGCATGGCAAAGAGGACATTTATGGGCGTCCGCATGTGACTTGTCCGATAGGAAGGGGATATGCGCCCTATGGAAAATTTTTAGTTGTGTTTCCTTCCACGTAGAGTTAGGGGTGAGTCCGAGAGTGGTCCGGAGACCGCTGATTATCTTGGGTAAGGTGTCCTCACCTGGGAAGTCTTTCAGCCAGTTCGATGCAGATGAAGTAAAGGAGGCAGGTGGGCATTGTTGGATAAGTGGTCTATAGATATCTGAGATGGTGTACTTGCCAGAGTCCAGTAGGGTATCGATGAGAGAAAGTTTGAGTCTGGTGTCAGGTTTCGATAACGTACCACGAATAAAGTGCCGGCATTGTGTCAAATAAAAAGAATCTGAAGGTGGTAAGTTGTGTGTCTCCGAGATTTCAGCAGAAGACCGCAAGAGTCCGGTTAGTGGGTTGCAGAGTTGGATGAAGTTGACCAGTCCCTTTGACTCCCATGTTCTATAGACCGCATGTTCCAGGCCGGGGGGAAAAGCAGGGTTCCCCCTAATTGGGAGATGCTTGGAGAAGTAAAGGGGCAGTTTTAGCACATCCTTTCTAAGGACCGGTGCCCAGAACTGGACGGCATACTCCAGATGTTGCTGGACCAGAGTCTTGTAGAGAGGGAAAATAATCTCTTTATTTCTGGAGTAAATTCCCTTCTTTATACATGCCAGTATTCTGTGGCTTTGTTTGCAGCGGCTTGGCATTGCATGCTACTGCCAAGCCTAATGTCGACTAGGACCCCCAGGTCTTTTTCCATCTTAGAGTCCCCCAGAGGTTCTCCCCCTAGTGATTAACTTGCATTCGTATTTCTGACACCCAAGTACATTACCTTACATTTTTCAACATTAAACCTCATCTGCCATATAGTTGCCCACCCAATTATTTTGTTCAGGTCTGCTTGTAAGGTTTCCACGTCCTACATAAAAGATATTGGCCTGCTTAGCTTAGTATCATCGGCAAATACCAAGATTGTGCTGGTCATCCCATCCTCTAGGTCGTTTATGAATAAATTAACAGGATTGGTCCCAGGACAGATCCTTGGGGGACCCCACTTTCCACGCCCGCCCAATCCGAGTACTCCCAATTTCTCACCACCCTCTGGACTCGCCCCTGGAGCCAGTTCTCTATCCAGGTACTCACCCTATGGTTCATACTTACATACCTTAATTTGTACAGTAAACGTTTGTGGGGAATGGTGTCAAATGCCTTTGCAAAGTCCAGGTACACCACATCCACAGGCTTACCTTTATCTAGATGGCAACTCACTTAATGGTAGAAGGTTAATAGATTGGTCTGGCAAGAACGATTTTTCATGAATCCATGCTGATTACTACTAATAATACCGTTTTCATTACTAAAGTCTTGTATATAGTAACTTAACATCCCCTCCAAAATTTTGCAGACTACTGATGTTAGGCTGACCGGCCTATAGTTCCCCGCGGATATATCTCGGCCCTTAAATATTGGTACCACGTTGACTTCTTTCCAATCAGCTGGCACCATACCCATCTGTAGACTATCCATAAATATCAAGAATAACGGTCTGGCTATCACCTGGCTGAGCTCTTTAGGGACCTTCTGGTGCAAGCCATCCGGTCCCTGTGATTTATTTATGTTAAGTTTCTCAAGTTTAGTTCTAAGTCTATCTTCTGTTAACCATGGGGGTACTTCCTGAGGTGTATTATTTAAGTTAATATTACCAGCTGGGTTAGTGTAGCCCCTTAATTCTTTTGTGAAGACCGAAGAGAAAAATTGATTTAGCACTTTCGCCTTCTCTCTGTCCTCTGTAGCCAGATTCCCTTCTTCATCTTTTATGGGGCCAATGTGTTCTGGTCTCGCTTTCTTACTATTTATATACTTAAAGAATTTCTTGGGTTTTTTTTACTCTCTTCCGCTATGTGTCTTTTGTGTTCTATTTTAGCCACCTTGATTTCGCCTTTACATTTCTTATTGCACTCTTTGTAATGTTGGAATGCTGCCAATGACCCCTCAGCCTTGAGTTTTTTGAAGGCCTTTTCTTTGTTTTCAATATGCATTTTTATGTTGGAGTTTAACCACCCAGGGTTTTTTTTTTTCTCTTTTAAACGTATTCCCCTTTGGAATGCACTGGACAATCCTTTTATTTAGTATGTTCCTGAAGCACTCCCATTTATCCTCCGTGTTCTTTGTTCCCAGGGTTCTATTCCATACTATATTGTCTAGCAGAGAGCGCAGTTTTGGGAAATTGGCTCTTTTGAAATTTGGTGTCCTTATATTACCCTTGTGTTTCCTATTTCTATGATTTATACTGAAGCTAATTGACATATGGTCACTGTTTCCTAAGTTGCCCCGTATTTCAATATCTGTGATCAGGTCTGTATTGTTAGTGATCAGTAGGTCTAGTACCGCATTGTTTCTTGAGTTCACCATCTAACCCATGAAATTGTCCTGCAAAACGTTTAGGAAATGCCGAGCCTTAGATGAATGCGCCGTTCCTTCTGCCCTGTCTATATCTGGATAATTAAAGTCCCCCCTTATAATTACATTTCCTCCTCCTTAGCTCCATTTGTGATGTTGTCCCTCCTATTTACCTGCACACTGTTCTTAATATACAGACATACCCCACCCCCTTTTTTCCCTTCTCTATCTTTGCGATATAGAGAATACCCTTGAATGGTCGCCAGCCAATCATGAGAGCTGTCGTATATCTCTCCCAAAAGAGATCCAAACCCTGAGGTTTCACAAAAGATAAATCAAATTCATAACTTCCCACTGGGCAAATCAAAGCAGAAATATCACAGGCTATAAAAACCATTTCCAAAACCAACTCAGTCACCCTCCCCCTTACTGGTGGGGTTCCCTCCCCCTCCCACCTCATCTGAACCACATTCCTCCTCCTGTATCCACTAACCAGCCCCCCACCAAACCTCCCTGAATTGTGATTATTATAATTAACACATTTCCCACCACCCACCGTGCTGCGACTCCCCAAAACCGAGGCATAGCTCCCTATATTCCTCCCAGCAGAAGATCCATCTGTTTGTTTGGAACCAGATAACGATTGTACAGATTCGAGATTGGTCTGTACAACCAATGAATCCGTCCTCTGCTGAGCAGGGGGAGAAAAGTCATTTTTACCTATGCCAGCTACATTAACCCTTTCACCAACACATCCATTGCTTTATCAATACTACTGCTGTCATGTTCTGGCACATTCATAGTTCTTGCAGTCTTCATAACAGTGTCCATACTCACTGCTGTACTCAGGTAACATGTATCTTCTCCTTCACCAGGACAGGGCTTTCAGCTGATGATAGTAAAGGATGCTCTAAAACAGTAACAGGTGAAACATTACTGACAGAGACTTCTATGGCTGCCTCCACTGCACATGGTGCACTGTGCTAAGCCCCTCCCTAACCAGCAATCAGCCCTGGAACACAGGGAAGGTGAAAGTGATGCAGATTCTTTGGAGCTGGCAGCCATCTTGCCACATGCAAGTTTAGAGGCAATACTGGTCTCAGCAGACACAAACATAAAAAAACATATCTGGGGTGCTTGCTGCAGGTCCATCCGCCTTTCCCTGATGGTCCAAAGGCATCTCTGTCATGGGTTTTCCTTCCATGTCCGTTGAGGGTTCTTTCACAGCAGAAAATTAAACAGTTCAACAGGCAGCTGTTTGCAAAGGGCCTTCTCTTTCTGCTTCTCACCTGGGACACCATCCACCACAGCCAGTGGGGCAGACATGTTGCAAGGCATTATGGTGTACTGCGATTTTTTTCACCAGTACTGGCTTAGGTGGTCTGTACCTCCTCTGCCCATCCTCAGGGACTTCTGAAGGGTCATCAGTAAAGGCATGCTTGTCCGCTCTCAGGGATGACTCCATCTGCTGGATGAAAGTCAGGGTGCCATGTTTACTCTCAACCACCTGGCTGGATACTGCTGGTGATTCCCAGCCTTGATATGGGGGGAGAGGTGCAGAGGTAGATGGAGCCGGGTCAGCCATTACCTGAGGCTACTGATCCACAGAACTTGCTGATGTTTGGCTGGCAAATCTCCGCTCATTATCAAACTTTTCTGCAAAAGCCCTGCTTCTGTCTTTCAGCTTTTCCAATAATAAAGATTGTTTCTTTACTTTCTCCTCCATTTGCTGTAACTTTGGCTTCATGGCCAAACGATTCTTACTCCCGGCCTGGCAGTACTTGGCTCTGAAGTTTTTATGTTCAGCTTTCAAACATTTAAGTTTCTCCTCAGCTCTCCCAATCGCCCGAAAACGATCAATGATCTTCTGTCTATAGTCATCCATATCCTCACCAGAGCCTGGACCCACAGCCAGGTACTCCACCTCCTCCTCCTCGCTAGGCCCCGTGTCATCAGGGGGATCCCTCCCAGGGCCTCCCCCAGGATCAGGCATTATTTCTGGGCCAAGCTAGCAGGTAAGGCCCCGGCTTTAGCTAGCAGGCAAGGCCCAGGCTTGAAAAACGCTGCCTCTCAGAGGGAGCTCTTTCAGTGTGTTCTCCTCCTTCTCCCACTGACCACCTATGTAAGGGGCATTCTTCCTACTGACCACCAATGAAAGGGGCATTCTTCCCACTGACCACCAATGTAAGGGATATCCTTCCCACTGACCACCAATGTAAGGTGCATTCTTCCCACTGACCACCAATGTAAGGTGCATTCTCCCCACTGACCACCAATGTAAGGGACATTCTTCCCACTGACCACCAATGTAAGGGACATTCTTCCCACTGACCACCAATGTAAGGGATATCCTTCCCACTGACCACCAATGTAAGGGACGTTCTTCCCACTGACCACCAATGTAAGGTGCATTCTCCCCACTGACCACCAATGTAAGGGACATTCTTCCCACTGACCACCAATGTAAGGGACATTCTTCCCACTGACCACCAATGTAAGGGACATTCTTCCTACTGACCACCAATGTAAGGGACATTCTTCCCACTGACCACCAATGTAAGGGATATCCTTCCCACTGACCACCAATGTAAGGGGCATTCTTCCCACTGACCACCAATGTAAGGTGCATTCTCCCCACTGACCACCAATGTAAGGGGCATTCTTCCCACTGACCACCAATGTAAGGGACATTCTTCTCACTGACCACCAATGTAAGGAACATTCTTCCCACTGACCACCAATGTACGGGACATTCTTCCCACTAATGTACCTATGAGGTAAAAAGGTGCATAATGGTCGCTCAAATCTGCTGTTTCCTTGCTGATGATTGGCCCGTATATATCTCTTCTGTGCACTCTTCAGTGTTATGTGGCTCTGACCACATACTGTTCCCTATGGATATATGATCAAATACGAGGGGGGGGGGGCATTGTGCTCCTCTAGGGGGACCCCATGGACCCCCATCCCCTGACATGCATCTGTAAATCCAATCCGACAGTTTTCCATTTTACGTTCCCCAGCAATCTGCTGCCTGAGCATTGCAATCTGCAGGAACTAATTTTCCCGGACAAACGTGACTCCCATCTCAGATCTTCGGCCGGGGCCTCCTGCTCTCTCTATACTTTAATTAAAGTTGATTTTCTTTCTGCTGACTCGGCAGTTATCGGGGCTGCTGTGTTTTCATTGATAATGAGCCAGGCAATTAAAAGCAGAACTGGGAATACAGATACGTTTCCAGCAAGGAATGCAGGATGATTGCAGGAGGATAAGGCTGGGGATGGGGGACAGCAGGAGGACAAGGCTGGGGATGGGGGATGGCAGGAGGACAAGGCTGGGGATGAGGGACAGCAGGAGGACAAGGCTGGGGATGAGGGACAGCAGGAGGATAAGGCTGGGGATGGGGGACAGCAGGAGGACAAGGCTGGGGATGGGGGACGGCAGGAGGACAAGACTGGGGATGAGGGACAGCAGGAGGACAAGGCTGGGGATGGGGGATGGCAGGAGGACAAGGCTGGGGATGAGGGATAGCAGGAGGACAAGGTTGTGGATAGGGAACGACAGAAGGACAAGGCTGGGAATGGGGGACGGCAGGAGGACAAGGCTGGGGATAGGGGATGGCAAGAGGACAAGGCTGGGAATGGGGGATGCTAGGAGGACAAGGCTGGGGATGGAGAATGACAGGAGGACAAGGCTGAGGATGGGGCAACAGGAGGACAAGGCTGGGGATAGGGAAATGCAAGAGGACAAGGCTGGGAATGGGGGGCGTCAGGAGAACAAGGCTGGGGATGGGAGATGGCAGGAGGACAAGGTTGGGGATGGGGGATGGCAGGAGGACAAGGTTGGAGATGGGGGATTATGGCAGGAGGACAAAGCTGGGGATGGGGGGCAGCAGGAGGACAAGGCTGGGGATGGAGAACGGCAGGAGGACAAGGCTGGTGATGGTGAGGCGGAAGGAGGACAAGGCTGGGGATGGGGAACCGCAGGAGGACAAGGCTGGGGATGGGGGGGGGTGGCAGGAGAACAAGGCTGGGGATGGGGGATGGCAGGAGGACAGGGCTGGAGATGGGGGATGATGGCAGGAGTACAAAGCTGGGGATGGGGGCAGCAGAAGGACAAGGCTGGGGATGGCGGATGATGACAAGGCAGGGGATAGGGGATGACAGCAGGAGGACAAGGCTGGGGATGAGGGATGATGGCAGGAGGACAAGGCTGGGGATAGGGAAATGCAAGAGAACAAGGCTGGGAATGGGGGGGCGTCAGGAGAACAAGGCTGGGGATGGGAGATGGCAGGAGGACAAGGTTGGGGATGGGGGATGGCAGGAGGATAAGGTTGGAGGTGGGGGATTATGGCAGGAGGACAAAGCTGGGGATGGGGGGCAGCAGGAGGACAAGGCTGGGGATGGAGAACGGCAGGAGGACAAGGCTGGGGATGGAGAACGGCAGGAGGACAAGGCTGGTGATGGTGGGGCGGAAGGAGGACAAGGCTGGGGATGGGGGGGGGGGTGGCAGGAGAACAAGGCTGGGGATGGGGGATGGCAGGAGGACAGGGCTGGAGATGGGGGATGATGGCAGGAGTACAAAGCTGGGGATGGAGGCAGCAGAAGGACAAGGCTGGGGATGGCGGATGATGACAAGGCAGGGGATAGGGGATGACAGCAGGAGGACAAGGCTGGGGATGAGGGATGATGGCAGGAGGACAAGGCTGGGGGTGGGGGATGATGGCAGGAGGACAAGGCTGGGGGTGGGAGATGAGAGCAAGAGGTAAAGGCTGGGATGTAGGATGATGGCAGGAGGATGAGGCTGGGGATGGGGGATAATGGCAGGAGGATGAGGCTGGGGATGGGGGATGATGGCAGGAGGCTAAGGATGGGGGATGAAGATAAGAGGCTGGGGATTGGGGGATGACGGCAAGAGAACAAGGCTGGGGATGGAGGATGATGGCAAGAGGCTGGGCATAGGGAATCATGGCATGAGGACAAGGATGGGGATGAGAGATGACAGCAGGAGGATGAGGCTAGGAATGGGGGATGATGGCAGGAGGACAATGCTCGGGATAGGGGAAGACAGCAGGAGGACAAGGCTTGGGATGGGGGATGACGACAGGAGGACAAGGCTGGGGCAGGGGGATTATGGCAGGAGGACAAGCCTGGGGAAGGGGGGAAATGTAAGGAGGATAAGGCTGGGGATGGGGGATGATGGCAGGAGGACAAGGCTGGGGATGGGGGATGATGGCAGGAGGACAAGGCAGGGGATGGGGTATAATGGCAGGAGGACAATGCTTGGGAAGGGGGGTGATGGCAGGAGGATGAGCCTGGGGGATAATGGCAGAAGGGCAAGACTGGGGGGTGGGAGATGAGGGCAAGGGGTAAAGGCTGGGATGTAGGATGATGGCCGGAGGATAAGGCTGGGGATGGGGATAATGGCAGGAGGACAAGGCTGGGGATGGGGGATGATGGCAAGAGGCTAAGGATGGGGAATGATGACAAGAGGCTGGGGATTGGAGGATGATGTCAGGAGAACAAGGCTGGGGATGGAGGGTGATGGCAAGAGGCTGGGGATAGGGAATTATGGCATGAGGATATGGATGGGGATGAGAGATGACAGCAGGAGAAGAGGCTAGGAATGAGGGATGATGGCAGGAGGACAATGCTGGGGATAGGAGAAGACAGCAGGAGGACAAGGCTGGGGATGGGGGATGACAGCAGGAGGACAAGGCTGGGGATGGGGGACGATGGCAGCATGACAAAGCTGGGGATGAGGGGAAATGGAAGGAGGACAAGGCTGGGTCCACTGACTCTCCAAACAGAAGGGGTGGCCCTCACAGGACAGGCCCCATGACACAGATCTGTACTCGCTGTAGGCAGAATCAGATCCTTTCCAGTGTCTCCCTTCCAGCCAGTTCTGCAGGACCTTTGGGTTCAGCATCTCTCTGACTCTCAGGCCCTCAGGTCCAGGGGAGGACTGGGCCAGGGGGCAGGGGGGCAAATGCCCCCTGGGCCACTCTGATGTCCTGTAAAAAGGCTGCACTGCTTCTGCCACAGACGTGCCTAAAGGAAGTAAAAAGTCTCTGCCAATGACCTACTGAGTGCAGGATGAAGACAAGTACAGAGCACAGGCCTCCCTCCCCAGCATGGATGGTGTAAACTGTGTCTGAGCAGA
Organism: Pelophylax lessonae; assembly: GCF_965119305.1. Classification (NCBI taxonomy): domain Eukaryota; kingdom Metazoa; phylum Chordata; class Amphibia; order Anura; family Ranidae; genus Pelophylax; species Pelophylax lessonae. The sequence continues at coordinate 685,879,634 of NC_138770.1, read as the reverse complement.
GGCCGGTTCCATGCCCCACTTTAGACTCTCCGCCCCTGGCCAGCCCCAACTGAGCTGTCCCAGCTCCCCCAACCGTCCCCTGCTGAGCAGGGTGGGAACCCGGATTCAACCGGTTAGTAGAGAGTACCTGGAGCAGGGCTTTAGCTTAGAATGGGGGTGCTGAAGAATCTCTAACACTAGCATTCATGTTGAGACAGCTGGAACATCTGGGCCCCTAAGGGCACGCTTGACTCCCCCTTGTCCTGTTGTGTTCCTGTAATAGACAACATAACAACCCGCCAATCTAACTAACTAAGCATTTTCGGTATCTGTTACATTTGGGAACCATATTACAAAGTCCCTCTCATTTACCAGGGCACTGACTCTTTAGTATCCTAGTCAGACCCACAAGTTAGGATGAAGAAGTGTGGAGTTCATTCGACTGGTGTACACAGTGCCCTTCTCTCCGCAACACAGAGGCAACACATCTTCTCCTGTCAGCATGCTGTTTTTGCTGGAGCCTTAGCAAAGCTTGCCTTACTTGTGAGTGTCTGTAAGAACTCTTCAAGGGGTCCTTTCACCCTGGCACCCCTTTCTGAAGAGACAATGAGCTGCTACCTTTTTCTCACAAGGTAGCAACTCGCACAAACTTTCCTTTAACATTACTCTAGCCCACTGGCCCAATGGAAATCTTGGCAAATTATCCTTTAAATAAGGTATCTTCACTAAGTGTCCTTTCCCAAGATTACTTTAGTGACAATAATGGCCCATGGCCCAAAAGATCTTCACAATGTGTCCTTTAACAAAGTGTCTCTGTGAACTAGGGGTTTACCCCCTCCAGGTAGCAGCCCCTGGCTTTAACAGAAGTCCTCTGTGGCACAAGTTCTTTCTCCCCGGTGATGAAACTATAGCAGATGCCCATCTTCTTTTGCAAGGATAGAAGGGAAAGGGGATTTTGGAAGAGGGCTCCTAGCCCTAACAGCAACATATCAACAATAGAACTCTTTTGGACCATTAGCCCCTTTGTAACTCAGACTCTTTTGACTGAATCAAGAACTAGGCAAACCTCAGTAGTAGTGGTCAAGATGAGGTATACAGACAATCTTGCCTTCAGGATTTAGGATAGCGATGGCCCAAGTTTGGCCTTTCCTGTCTGGGTGGTTGACCTCCACTCGATCAATGTATTTCGACTGCCCCAGATCCCAGTTCTCCTTAATGGACAGCAAGGTGTCCCACAACTGAGGCCTGGATGGGTTTCGATGCGGCTTGGGGACGTAAAGAAAGTCCCAAACAGCTTCTTCACACCAAGCCTCCCTCTTACTCTCGAATTCCTCCATTACCTCCCATGGAGAATATGGATAATCGTATCCGTATTCCATGGCCACCTTCCTCTGGACGAGTCATTAAAAATGAGAGAACCTGGGAAGTTTCCGCCTGTCTCTTCTCCCAGGTGGGGCGTAAGGGGTCTCCACTTTTGAGATCAGTTTAGAGTAGGCATCGTTCTGAGCTCGATCCTGAGCATAAGTGCGGGGTGGGGATAGGTCTGGGACGCTTGTGACATAGGCCTCACAGAACCCAAGATTCCTTGCACACCTCATCTGAACGACTGCTGCTTCGGTTTCTTCACTAAGTGAACTGGAACTTGCAGTTCCTTCAGTTCCCCAGTTCCTCTCAGCCTCTACTTCTAAATCTCCAATCATCGATTCCCTCTTCCAGGGATCCATATCGATACTCCAAGCTGGGTGATCCCACATCAATGACCCCTGCCTCCCCCTCACTGGATGAACTAGAGGACTTCAACTTCTGGATCCATTGATGCCCCTCTGCCTCTTTAAGGGCTGGACTGTTTGTTGCTGCAATCACAACCAATGCATCTTGTGACTGCTGCTCGGCCCTCACGTCTTGCGTGCATTGCACCTCTGAAATGTGGGTTTCTCTGATTTGGCAGAAGGTTGTGCAGGTCTGCACCACTAGTCCTGGCCCCCACTGTGTTCTCGGCACTCCATGTCCTCTCCAAAAGGGAAAAGCCACTATAGGTGTCAGCAGTTAAGATGTGGTTCCTACTTCCCAGTTCACATACAGTCTTCTGGGCTGGCAATCACTCTGCTCTAACTTCACCAACATTTCATCGCAGTGCCCACACTGGTCCCATGCTCGCAGCCGCACGGACACATTTAGGCATTTGACACATACCAGTCCAGGATTCTCCATGTCCCCTCCGCTGCACAATGCCAGACTTCCCTTGTTCATCAGTCGGACTCCTGTATCCAACAAGGTCAGATTCTACGTCTCAGTCCACTTACATAGTTACATAGTTTGTGAGGTTGAAAAAAGACATCAGTCCATGCAGTTCAACCTATGATGTGTGTGTGTGTTTGCTGTTAACCGTACATTGTATACCCCTGTATGTTGTACATTGTATCCCCTGTATGTTGTACATTGTATAACCCTGTATGTTGTACATTGTATACCCCTGTATGTTGTACATTGTATACCCCCTGTATGTTGTACATTGTATACCCCCTGTATGTTGTACATTGTATACCCCCTGTATGTTGTACATTGTATACCTCTCTGTATGTTGTACATTGTTGTAGCACCACCCCCGCAGGAGCTGCTGATTATACTATTGGGTCCACACCCTGCCCAACAACCCAATCAAATTGGCTCGATCCCTCCTCAGGCACAACTGACCCAGAATAGGACTGGACTATCAAATGGATACGCAGATTGGAATACAATACTTCACTATGCAACAATACCTTGCTACCTTCTTGAATGGTAGTCCTTCTGGGTGACACAATGGAACAACGCACAGGATTGTAATTAACCAAACTTAGTTTACTATATATCAAATTGAATAGGGGAGATACAATACAATACAATACAAGTCCATAAAAGGTTATTTAAAACAGCTTTAAAAAAAGGTAAAAGAATACCCCCACACTCCTCCTGCATTAAGGCTAGACACAGTACCAGGTAGGTAGGCCTATCTGAGTCCCTCCCCCCAGAGTTCTCTTCTTTCTTGTTGATCTTCGCTAGCAAGGTTATTGAATAGAGCTCATTTGTAATCCAGATTAGGAATAAAGATCAAGAGAGAGAAAACAACGAGCTGTTAGTTGTCACCGCAGGGTGTCTGCGTAACTGAGAAATAACTTCTGCGAGAGAGATAAGCCTCTGGCGACTCCTTTACAGACCTTATTGTTTGTCTATGAGTCTCCTGAGAAAGTATGCTGATAAACCCCGGGGTTTTATCACCTCCTGATGCGCTACCGCTATCTGTAGATAAAACTATCTCGTTGGCAGATAAAGTCAGTTATTGGGCATGTGCCCTCTCACCAACAGAAGTTTCTCCTTCGCGCGCTTCCACTACGGTCTCAGTCCTGTGGCTATATGCCAGCCGCGCGAGGTCCTTCTGGCGGATGACTTCCGGTCTCTGCAAACAGCAGTATAACCTCCAGGAATGTGCCTCGTGCTTGAGATGGGGTTCCACGTCGTCCCTCCAGGCTAAGAGGCTCTGGCCCAATATCCAGTGTCAGTCCTTCACTCTCGCTCGCTGGTTCCTCAGAGTCCAGCGCAGAAAGGCGCCCCCCTCGCGCGCTTCTCTCTTCCTTTAAATAACTTCCCCCATAGTGCCGTGCGGTGCAGCCGTGCAACCTGGATCTTGCAAAGCAGCCTGGGAGATGTAGTTTCTTCATCTTGTGAAAAGGAAGTCACAGCCCGGGAAATTCCATGCAGCTACCACTAGAGGGAGCCTAGTTCCTTCCCACATATCAAACAGTGTCTTTAGGCATGTTTAACCCCGCTACACACTCCCCCCACTTGAGAAACTTTGGTCCCCAAAGAGGTCAACAGTATGTACCCTAGTGCATAAGTTGGCATTATACAACAAAAACATTAACATTTTGCTGAAATAAGTCAATCTGAATATATCCAATTTTGTATTCTGATAGCAGTGCAACAGTAAAACGATAAAGTGCAATTAATAAGCAAATAAGTGATTTCTACAGTGTTAATATAGTGCTGATTTCTAGTGCTTTTATATAGTGCTCCTTTAAAAAGCACATGTGCATTTGCAATTTCTTAAACACTTACATCTTAAAATTTGTGTTGAAAAAAAAAACATCAAAAGGTGAGAAAGAAAAAAACATATAGTGAGGTCAGAGCAACAAAATGTGCGCAAACATTAACTCACAAAGTAAACCAAATTGTGAACATCAAAAACTGTGCTTATTATAATGGCCAAACCCAATATCCTTATGTACAAACTTAAATGCAAACGTTTTCTACTTCAATACTTTGTTCTCATGATCTCTCACAGACCCCCGAAACTTGGGTGGCTTGTACAGTTGTGCCTGGGGGTGAGCTAGGGTTGTCCCCCACCAAATCTACAGTGGAGGAACTAGGCTGGTCAGGAGATCTTTTGGAGGTAAAAACAGCTTCTTCCGAACATTCACCCAATTGATCATAGGTCAGTCTCTTAGGTGGGTGAATGACTCTCCTTTCCCTCTGTTCCCGTGGAGGCATGCTCTCAGAGGTACTAGGATCAGGCACTTCTGAGGATTCTTCAATGTCCACCTCCTCATGTTCCAACACAGAGGAACCTGATGGTTCAAGAGCGGTCAGTTCTTCTTCAGGGAAGGGTGCAACCTCCTCCTCCTCAGGATCTTCATCCTCAGCTGCTTCTTCTGGAAGCATATGAAAGGGTATGAATTCAGGGGCTTCTGCCCGAAGGGCCCCTCTATCAGCCAAGTCAGATGAAGACAGGGAGGCAGGTGTGGGTTCTGGCAACTGAGATGACCACAACCAGTCGGGTACCTCCTCTTCATCTTCCAAATCTTCAGATGGAGAACTTCCCTCTCCCTCATCTGGGAGCGTCGTCTGAGATCTGGTAACTGGTCTGGACCGGCGAGAAGTCGAAGGGGCCTCTGACAAGTCTTCCACAGGGGGCATACGAACCGCTTCAGAGAGAGGCAGCAAATGGTTCCGATGCCAAGCCTTCAATGGACCCACACTTCCCTCAGGCCGAATTTGGTACACAGGAAGGTTTGGCAGTTGCTTACAGATAACATAAGGTTGGGACTTCCAGCGGTCTGCCAACTTGTGTTTTCCCGGGACACCCAAGTTTCTCAACAAAACCCTGTCCCCTGGCTGCAGGTCATGGATCCGAACTTTTAGGTCGAAACTTTTTTTATTCCGCAGTCCACGTTGATCAGATGTAGCCTGGGCCTTGTCATAGGCCGCTTTCAGACTCTTCCGCAGTCGGTCCACATATCCTCTATGCGATGCTGAAGAGGTATGATCAGGCGAAATGCCAAAGGCCAAATCCACTGGTAACCGAGCCTCCCTTCCAAACATCAGCCGATAAGGGGAATATCCAGTAGCATCACTGACAGTGCTGTTGTAGGCATGCACAATGGCAGCTACGTGCTTGCCCCAATGCTGTTTCTTCTCTGAGCTCAAAGTCCCCAACATATCCAAAAGAGTCCTGTTAAATCGTTCAGGCTGGGCATCCCCCTGTGGATGGTAGGGAGTGGTTCTAGTCTTTTGAATGCCTAACATATCTAACAGTCTCTTGATCAGTCTGCTTTCAAAGTCCCTTCCCTGATCAGAATGGAGGCGTTGTGGTAACCCATAATGTACAAAGAACTTCTCTACAAGAACTTTGGCTACCGTTGAGGCCTTCTGATCCCTTGTTGCGAATGCTTGAGCATATCTGGTAAAATGGTCTGTTACCACAAGGACATTCCCCTGGCCACTCAGATCAGGCTCTAAGCAAAGGAAATCAATGCACACCAGCTCCATGGGTCCCTGACTTTGTAGATGGCCCATTGGGGCTGCTTGACGTGGCAGAGTCTTCCTCTGTATACACCGGACACAAGAATGACAGTATCCTTCAACTTCGGCCCTCATACAAGGCCAGTAGAACCTGTCCCTGACAAGCTGAAAGGTTCTTTCGGGCCCCAGATGGCCATGATTATCATGAAGAGCGGCCAGAACTCCCTCTCTGTATTTAGCTGGTAAGAACAGTTGCCACTTCTCCTCCAGATCTTCAGATGGACCTCTCCGGTAGGCCACTCCTTCTCTGATCTGTAACCGGGTCCACTCTCTATGTAACAGACGGGCCCCCTGAGGGGAGTCAGTTAGAAGCAACTCAGGGCTCTGGATCTCCAAGGCCTCCAAGAGAAGTTTTCCCAAAGGGTCTTCCAACTGCTCCTTCCGCAAGTCCCTTTTGGACAGTCGGGGCAAATCCTCCCCCTCAACCTGGGTCACCTGGCAGTAGCATTTGGGTACTCCGATAGCCGAAACCCCAATCTCTTCGGCTCTTGACCCTCCTCGGGATCGAAATTCAGTTCCCTGATATAGGGCACGCACCCCTTCTGGAGCCAAATGAGTCCATTCTTCCGCAGGTTCCTGTGGAGCATGCAACCTTCTGGATAGGGCATCTGCATCCCTATTTCCGATTCCTGGCCGATACTTCAGGCTAAAATTGAAGCTAGAGAGGGCAGCCAACCATCGGTGTCCTGTTGCATCCAGCTTGGCCGTAGTCAACAGGTAGGTGAGGGGATTATTATCTGTCTTGACAATGAATTCAGCTCCGTACAGGTAGTCTTTCAATTTGTCAACCACTGCCCACTTCAAGGCCAAGAATTCAAGTTTGTGGGTAGGATAATTCCTTTCAGCAGGCAGTAGGCTTCTGCTCACATAGGCAACAGGTCGCAGATGACCCTCATGCTCCTGATAAAGTACCCCCCAGCCCATCTCGGCTGGCATCAACATGCAGTTCATATGGTTTTGTGGGGTCCGCATAGGCCAACACAGGGGCAGTGGTTAGGGTTTCCTTCAGCTGGACAAAGGCCCCTTCGCATTCCGGGGTCCACTGATCCTGGATGGATTCCTTAGCCTTCCGGGGACCCATGGTGGACTTCGCCGGCTTTACCAACTCAGGGACATCATCTTCTTCATTCTTCAGGAGCTCATTTAGGGGTCGGGCAATCTGGGCGAACCCCTCCACAAACCTCCTGTAATAGGAGCAAAAGCCCAAAAATGACCGGAGTTCGGTCACATTTGTGGGTCTGGGCCAGGAAGCAACAGCATCCAGCTTGTCCGGGTCAGTGGCCACCCCTTCTCCAGACACGATATGACCCAGGTAATGGACCGAGGACTGATAGAATTGGCACTTCTCAGGAGAAAGTTTCAGACCTTCTTCATGTAGCCTCTTCAAGACCTTTTCCAACCTCTCCTCGTGTTCTTCCAAAGTTCTGCCAAACACGATAACATCATCCAAGTATACCAGTACCTCTATCAAGTTCATATCTCCAACGGTCCTTTCCATCAGCCTTTGGAAGGTAGCAGGGGCCCCGGACAACCCCTGAGGCATGCGATTGAACTCAAAGAACCCCACAGGGGTGATGAAGGCTGTTTCTCCCGATCTTCGGGGTGCATGGGGATCTGATAATACCCACTCTTTAAGTCCATCACACTGAACCACTTCGCCCCTGACAGACTCTGTAGGGCATCTTCGATTCGAGGAGTGGTATACTGGTCTGGGATGGTTCTTCTGTTCAGCGTTCGGTAGTCGATACAAAGCCTCAGAGATCCGTTTTTCTTCCGGACTACCACTATCGGGGAAGCATACGGGCTCCTGGATTCTCGGATAATCCCGATCTTTTTGAGCTCTGCCAGCTGTTGACGTAGATCTTCTAAGTCACCTAAGGGGACTCGCCGGACTCTCTCCCTGAAAGGCTTGTCCTCACTCAGGCGGATCTTATGAGTGGCACTCCTGGCACATCCCACGTCAAACTCGTCCTTAGAGAATATTTCCCTCCATCGAGCAAGTTGTGCCTTAGCCCTCTTCACCCATTTTGGCGGGAGGGCAGCGCTTCCAGAGCAGAGCTCCTCTATAACCGCTTCACCCTGTTCCTTTTCTTTGAAATCAATAGGGGCAACTGGGGTAGCCGGGTTGACTTGGCCCAGGAGCACTCTGGCCGGTACCTTCACTGGTGTAATAGAGGTGTTTCTGACACTCACTAAAACCCTTCCACGGTTTTCCTGTAACACCTTCAAAGGGATCACCTCAGGGATCACTTCTATCCCTCTCTGTCTCTCCTTTTGACCTGATTCAAAGATAATGAAGGGACCCGGCTGTTGCCATGTGAGTTTAACAGAAGCCTTAAAACAGGCCACCTCTCCTGGCTGTAAGACCTTTTCTGCTCTATCCAGCTTCCAGAGTCGTCCAACTCCTTCTGCGGGGGTCTCTTGCTCCAACACTAATCGTTGGTAGGCCTGCCGTAGCATGGGATGGATCCTTGGCGCCTGAGCATCTTGTCCCTGGACCAGTTGTATCAGAAGGCGCCTTACCAGGTCAGTGTTTGTTCCTACGATGAGAGAGCTTTTGTTGGCCCCTGGTGGACGAGGACAGACCACCGCTAAGGTGTCGAAGGTTTCCGCTTCACCAGCCACTGATGGATCAAAGGTCAACTTGATTGGCAGATACCCATCATAGGGAAAACTTTGGGTCCCAATACCCCATATCTCCAGATCTTCCAACTTCTGCAAAGGTAGATGGGTAAGATATTTATCATAGAAGTCTCTATACAAAAGAGTCACCTGGGCCCCTGTGTCAAGGAGGGCTCTTGTGTAAATTCCTTCCACCTGAACCGAGACCACTGGGGAGGGCCCGACCAAGTTAGTTGGGAATTCTCTTGATGTAGCCTTGTTGTCTAATTCAGTTCTCTGTACCCTGGCCCTCTTCTCCTTCTTCTTCCTTGATCTAGGCCCCCGCCGAATCCGGTGTGCATTGACTTTCCTTCCCTCAGTAACCCGGAGTCTAGAACTGGGGGTGTTATATTTGGGTCTGACCCCCTGACTCAGTTTCCCTGATCCTGCACCACTTCTGGAGTCCCTTAAGACTGGCGGACACCCGGTTGACTCCTTCACCGGTGTCCTCTGAAGTTTCCCGCTGGCTCGCGAGGTTTCGCGGCAGCCTTTCCTGAGCTGGGACATACCCTTCTAACATGTCCAACTCCCCCGCAGTTGAAACAAGTTAACAATCTTGCAGGCCGTGGCTCTGGATCTGTGCTGAGACTAACAGGTTCATCTGGCCTCTCCGATATACTCCCCTTGGGTAGAGTGGATACCTGACCAGTCAGGATGGACACCATTTCTATCAACTGAGACACTTGGGTCTTTAGGAGTTCAACTTGAGAGTCACCCTCTTCCACACTTATCACTCCAACCCGGGCAGTTGAGTCAAACTGCCGACTTTTCTTCTTGTTGTCCAACATGACCTCTTCCTCTCTGACCATTCGAATCAGGTCGGGGTATTCTAGAATGCCGCCATCTCGACGAGTTCGTAACAGTATGGCAATGGGATCTAAAGGTTGAGCCCCTTTCAGAACCTGTCGTGCACGAGTCTCATCTATTTTCCGGGGGTCTATTCCTTTCTTTAACAGAATCTGGTGGATAATCCTATCCAGACGTTTAATGAATTCGGACAACTTCTCCCCCTCTTCTTGATAACAGTGGTCCAACTGGTAGAGAAGTTCAGCCGCGTTCTCCGTCCGACCAAACACATCTTGCAGAATGTCCAAATAATCCTGTGCAGTGCAGTTCTTCTTGCTAAGCTTTAGATTACGTACAGCCTCTAATGCAGGTCCCCTTAAACTCTCTGTGATTCTCTGCTTCTTGTGCTGTTCTGGTACCTCCCATTCCTCCAAAGCCTGAGTGGCGGTGTCTAACCACTCTTCGAACCCATCTTCTGCTGAAGGCACAGGCTGTTTCCCAGAGAATGTCTAGAGCTTCCTATATCCAGTCATCAGATAGCTCGAGGAGTCCCTACTACATTTTGCCACAATCTCCCCAAGAACAGCACACAGTTCTGAACTAAAAGTCGACAAAGGTGATGACTCAGGATGCCCTTCTTGGACACCTTTTTCTTGGCTGGATACCCCAGGAGTGGTGGATGAGGGACCCGCAATAGGAACTCCTGGATGTATCAGGAAAAGTTCTGTTTGGTCAGTAGTTTTTACACTGTTTCCGTTGAAATAATCAGGGACCCCCTTCCTCCACTCACACAGTGCATACGCGTGTGGAACAGTGGTGTCAGTTTTCATATCAATCACCCAGAATTTCCTGTCTGTGGATAGTGCCCTCAAAACAGGGAGGAGCTTTTCTTCAGTCCAGGCTTCTCCCTTGATTTCAACCACCAGGCCATTTTCCACTATGACATTCTCTTCCTTGCACCACTCAGCAGCAGCAACAGGATCCATTTCTGCGTGGGAGGGGATTCTATGGCTGAGAGGGTTGTGTTGCAGGACTGTAGAAATCCCGGACGAGCCCCCACGTGTAGCACCACCCCCGCAGGAGCTGCTGATTATACTATTGGGTCCACACCCTGCCCAACAACCCAATCAAATTGGCTCGATCCCTCCTCAGGCACAACTGACCCAGAATAGGACTGGACTATCAAATGGATACGCAGATTGGAATACAATACTTCACTATGCAACAATACCTTGCTACCTTCTTGAATGGTAGTCCTTCTGGGTGACACAATGGAACAACGCACAGGATTGTAATTAACCAAACTTAGTTTACTATATATCAAATTGAATAGGGGAGATACAATACAATACAATACAAGTCCATAAAAGGTTATTTAAAACAGCTTTAAAAAAAGGTAAAAGAATACCCCCACACTCCTCCTGCATTAAGGCTAGACACAGTACCAGGTAGGTAGGCCTATCTGAGTCCCTCCCCCCAGAGTTCTCTTCTTTCTTGTTGATCTTCGCTAGCAAGGTTATTGAATAGAGCTCATTTGTAATCCAGATTAGGAATAAAGATCAAGAGAGAGAAAACAACGAGCTGTTAGTTGTCACCGCAGGGTGTCTGCGTAACTGAGAAATAACTTCTGCGAGAGAGATAAGCCTCTGGCGACTCCTTTACAGACCTTATTGTTTGTCTATGAGTCTCCTGAGAAAGTATGCTGATAAACCCCGGGGTTTTATCACCTCCTGATGCGCTACCGCTATCTGTAGATAAAACTATCTCGTTGGCAGATAAAGTCAGTTATTGGGCATGTGCCCTCTCACCAACAGAAGTTTCTCCTTCGCGCGCTTCCACTACGGTCTCAGTCCTGTGGCTATATGCCAGCCGCGCGAGGTCCTTCTGGCGGATGACTTCCGGTCTCTGCAAACAGCAGTATAACCTCCAGGAATGTGCCTCGTGCTTGAGATGGGACGGTTCCACGTCGTCCCTCCAGGCTAAGAGACTCTGGCCCAATATCCAGTGTCAGTCCTTCACTCTCGCTCGCTGGTTCCTCAGAGTCCAGCGCAGAAAGGCGCCCCCCTCGCGCGCTTCTCTCTTCCTTTAAATAACTTCCCCCATAGTGCCGTGCGGTGCAGCCGTGCAACCTGGATCTTGCAAAGCAGCCTGGGAGATGTAGTTTCTTCATCTTGTGAAAAGGAAGTCACAGCCCGGGAAATTCCATGCAGCTACCACTAGAGGGAGCCTAGTTCCTTCCCACATATCAAACAGTGTCTTTAGGCATGTTTAACCCCGCTACATTGTATACCCCTGTATGTTGTACATTGTATACCCCTGTATGTTGTACATTGTATACCCCTGTATGTTGTACATTGTATACCCCTGTATGTTGTACATTGTATACCTCTGTATGTTGTACATTGTATACCCCTGTATGTTGTACATTGTATACCCCTGTATGTTGTACATTGTATACCCCTGTATGTTGTACATTGTACACCCCTGTATGTTGTGGTCTTTAAGGTGCCCATCTAATAGTTTTTTGAAACTATCAATGCTCCCTGCTGATACGACTGCTTGTGGAAGCGAATTCCACATCTCTGCTCTGACACTCTTCGGGTTCTCAGCCAACACGTGGGATATCCCCTGCGCTCCGGCTCACTCTCTCTGGCATCCGCCACCTTGCTCCTCCAAAAACGTGTCTGCTCCTCAGCTACACCCGATGGCGGAAGTGACGTCTCAGCTTCCTTCCTCCGTTCGGATTGGCGGCCCACGGACGGTGGCTCCGCCCACGCCCCCAGACTAGCGGCTCCTCCTGCAAGGCAGGTCTCTTTGGCACGCTCTCCCGCCTGGTGCAGTAACCCGTTCGCTGCTGCCATAACGCTGCCCAGCCTGCATGAATGTTGCTGTAATGGAGATTGTGTTCCCTGCCACAGACACACATACATCAGTCTCTTCTGTCTGTACTTAAGCTCCGGTTACACTTTTTCGTTTACATGCCACCTGAACTCCCCCACTGCTGCTGAAATCTGTCCTTCTGACATTTTCTTCTACAGTACACGCGTTACTGCTTTCTTGACCATAACTTGAAAGCACACTTGCATTGATTACACTGCACTGATTGCACTGATTACTGTAAAACAGACATGATTTTCTCCTATAATACAGCACACCCTTTCTCCCCCCACACTCTAACATTTTACTTCCCGAAGACATGGCGTTTCTTGGGTATATATATCTGGCCGTTGTTGGTAGCAACCACTGCTACCAAATCCCAGACGAGCCCCCAAATGTAGCACTGTCCCCATAGGGCTTGCTGTATGATGACTTGTTGGGCCTCCTCGAATTACCTGCAGTCAGTCACTTAGGGACAGTTCACACATCCATCCTTACTCCCAGTTGCTGGTTACTCAATAAACAGTCCAGGGGATTTGATTTTGTATTAAATGTGGAACTCGGATGGGAGAAGAGAATAGTGGGATACTCCAACTGAACTATTCACAGTAGATAAGGACAAATCTCACTTGGCCTCACCAGGTTATTTGTGGAAGCAGTCACACTGCTTTAATCTTACTGCCACTTGTATGGAAGAATTGAGCCTTTTTTCTCTCTATAGCAGCCACTGACTCTTCCACTGAAGGGGTGGCCCTCACAGGACAGGCCCCATGACACAGATCTGTACTCACTGCAGGCAGAATCAGATACTTCCAGTGTCTCCCTTCCAGTCAGTTCTGCAGGACCTCCAGCTCCAGTTCCTCAGGTCGATCATCTGAGGCCGCATGGCATCTTCTACAGAGGAAGGGCAGCCGCCCCCTCCCTCTGGGACCCCGCTCTCAGCTGAAAAACCCCAAAGCACATGTGCTCCTGGCATTTATACAGTATCCCAGCATGCACTTTCCTCTGCCAATCACCAGGGCTGTACTAAATGCCTGTGCACTCATTTGTCAGGTTTCCTCCCACTGTCCAATATGCCTCCCTATTGGACCAGTGTGAAACACTCTGCAGACAAACTGAGCTGCACCTAAGCACCATGAGCAGACCTCACTAGCAGATCCCACTCTCTGGTAGGCAGAGATCAATATACATTTACCTGCAATCTCTCTGGTAAGCAGAAGAGATCCAAATACGATATTCTCTCTTCTAGCGCCTACCTAGGAGGGCGCTACATCAGTAAATTCCACATTTTGCAAAACAAATAAATAAAAATAATACATTTCCCTTAATGTGCAAAAAGCAAAAATGTGCAATGATTATTTTTTTGCTTTTGATCCTCTAAAGCAGGAACCCTCAGGGGAGACTGAGGAAATGCTTCCTCCTCATTCTACAAAGTTACAATGTACAGTCTGATCACTGGGTGAGGGGAGACTGAGGAAATGCCTTCTCCTCCTTCTACAAAGTTACAATGTACAGTCTGATCAGTGGGGGAGGGGAGACTCAGTAAATGCCTCCTCCTCCTTCTACAAAGTTACAATGTACAGTCTGATCACTGGGGGAGGGGAGACTCAGTAAATGCCTCCTCCTCCTTCTACAAAGTTACAATGTACAGTCTGATCACTGGGGGAGGGGAGACTCAGTAAATGCCTCCTCCTCCTTCTACAAAGTTACAATGTACAGTTTGATCACTGGGGGAGGGGAGACTCAGTAAATGCCTCCTCCTCCTTCTACAAAGTTACAATGTACAGTCTGATCACTGGGGGAGGGGACACTGAGAAAATGCTTCATCCTGCCTGCAGCAGCCTGATAGCATCATTTCAGCCCAGGCAAAGTCACTCAGTGGAAGATGGTAGGTGGATGGTAGTCGGATGGTAGGTGGGTGGTAGGTGGATGGTAGATGGATGGTAGGTGGGTGGAAGTAGGATGGTAAGTAAATGGTAGTCGGATGGTAGGTGGGTGGTAGTCTGATGGTAGGTGGATAGTAGTCGGATGGTAGGTGGGTGGTAGTCGGATGGTAGGTGGATAGTAGTCAGATGGTAGGTGGGTGGTAGTCAGATGGTAGGTGGATGATAGTCGGATGGTAGTCGGATGGTAGGTGGGTGGTAGTCTGATGGTAGGTGGATAGTAGTCGGATGGTAAGTGGATGGTAGTCGGATGGTAAGTGGATGGTAGTCGGATGGTAAGTGGATGGTAGTCGGATGGTAGGTGGGTGGTAGTCGGATGGTAGGTGGATGGTAGTCGGATGGTAGGTAGATAGTAGTCAGATGGTAGGTCGGTGGTAGTCGGATGGTAAGTGGATGGTAGTCGGATGGTAAGTGGATGGTAGTCGGATGGTAGGTGGGTGGTAGTCGGATGGTAGGTGGATAGTAGTCAGATGGTAGGTGGGTGGTAGTCGGATGGTAGGTGGATGGTAGGTGGATGGTAGTCGGATGGTAGGTAGATAGTAGTCAGATGGTAGGTCGGTGGTAGTCGGATGGTAGGTGGATAGTAGTCAGATTGTTAGTGGATGGTAGTCAGATGGTAGGTGGGTGGTAGTCGGATGGTAGGTGGATGATAGTTGGATGGTAGGTGGGTGGTAGGTGGGTAGTAGGTGGGTGGTAGGTGGATGGTAGGTGGGTGGTAGGCGGTTAGTAGGTTGATGGTAGGTAGGTGGTAGGTAGGTGGATGGTAGGTGGGTGGTAGGTGGTTAGTGGGTGGATGGTAGGTGGGTAGTAGGTGGGTGATAGGTAGGTGGTAGGTAGGTAGGTGGATGGTAGGTGGGTGATAGGTAGGTGGATGGTAGGTGGGGGGGCAGGTAGGTGGGTGGTAGGTCGGTGATAGGTAGGTGGGTGGTAGGTGGGTGGTAGGGGGTTAGTAGGTGGGTGGTAAGTGGATGGTAGGTGGTAACAATGTAACGCTCTCATGTGATGTATACAGTGTGAGTGAAATGAAATGTGGGTAGAATATTAGCGGAATGACGGTATTACATAACCCCCCCCCCCCTCCCGTGTCTCTCGTCCCTGAGTGCCGCGCTCTGAGGATGCTCCATGGCGGCCATTCATTGTGTTATTGGGGGAGGGAGGGGGTGAGAGAACATAATGAATGCGCCAATCTCTGGAAATAGATAGTGGGGATTATGTAATGCGCGGGGAACAATGGATCCCGGCTGCCAGACATCTGCAATACGCGAGAAAACAACGTCCTTCATTAGACAGAACGCCGGCGTGAGGATTCCAGAGGGCAATATTGTGCGTCGCCTGCGGTCGGGGGAGGGAGTGGGGGGTGAGCGTGCGATGGCAGCGTGACTACAGAGCAGACAATTAACGTTTATGATGATCACATCTGAGCTCCGTCCTCTTATTCATCCGGACAGGCGGAGGCGGCCTCATCCTCGCCGGATTCTGTCTCATAGAGAACTGCTTGACCTCAGAGCGCCAACGACACTACCACCACCGCCGCCACCGCCACTGCCACCACCGCCACTGCCACCACCGCCACCACCACCACCGCCGCCACCACCGCCACCACCGGGCTGCCGCTCTCTCCATACAATCAGCAACTCATTCCTCAGCACCCTGCGCCAGTTCTGGATTGAAAGATCTGGAAATGCGCGTCCCTGGAAATGATCCGGCTTCAATGTATCTGAATGGTGAAAATAAAGAGAAACATTTTATAAAGTGTTACTTTGTTAAAGGATAATTAAACCCGGGAACAAAAATGCCATCTATTGCATCCTAAGTTTTGTTCACACCTGTGCGTCTTTTTAGTGCATTTTGCTTTGTGGAGAAACGCACTACAGTCCATTTAACATGGCTTCTCCTATGGGACACGTTCATTTCTATGCGTTTTTCAGCTGGTGTGTTTTTGGAAAGGGTCGGGGACTTTTTTAAATGCAAAACAGCGCGTTTTTGGCTCAATAGACTTCAATTGAGAAGCTGCAGTAAAGCATGTAGTGCAGTTTTTGCAGCAATTTGCACTTTTTACGGCTTGATTCACACCTACGCATGTTGCTTTTGAGCATTTCTGTAGTGTTTTTTGCTACGCTATCCACATTTTTTTTTTTTACCGCAGTTTGCGTTATGCTTTTTTTGTGGAAAATCTGTTGTTGGGCAGATTCAAAATCGCGGCAAAATCCCTTTAAAATCTCAATACATGCTTTTCTGCAGCTTCTCAGTTGAAGTCTATTGAACCAGAAAAAGCATGGTTTTGTGTTCAAAAAAAGTCTCTGACTCTTCCCAAAAATGCATTGATTTGAACGCGTTGTTCACAACCCATGTAGAAAAAAAATGTCCTGCATTTCTGCAAAAAGAAAAAAGCATTAAAAAACGCATTGGTGTGAATGGAGCCTAATCTGCCCAAGGATAAATTGGCCAAAAAAAGCATAAAAATTGCAAAACACATCAAAAAACTCAAAAGTACTGCAGAAACGGATCAAAAGCAAACTGCATACGTGTGAACCGGTCCTTAGATGCGGTGGCTGCACTTCTTTTCTCTTTTAGGCGGGGTTCACACTATCTGCGGCGCGGCTCTCAGTAGGGGGTCCAGTGCCTCTCCCTTCACCGTTTCAGGTCCGAATTTTGCCTGAATTTATAAAAAATATATAATAAAATGATGATAGGGACATAGTGTAACTCCGTAAAAACAATACATTTATTAAAAGCAAAGATGTGCACTCACATGTTAGATGACATAAATAAGCATGTATCGCTATGGTATCACAGAAGATCAGAGTGTTGCGGCGTCTCCGTAAACACTTACAAGGAAAAGCCGGCTTGTAGAGGCGTGGTTGCGTCACGTCTGACTCCACCCGACTGGTTTCGTCATAGGTTTGACGTCGTCAGGGCGTGAATATTCACTGGAAGGACAGATCCTGAAGCTGCAACTCAAATACTTTGGCCACCTAATGTGAAGAGAGGACTCATTGGAAAAGACCCGGATACTGGGAAACAGGGGAGGAAAAAGGAGAAGAGGACAACAGAAAACAAGATGGATAGATGGAATTATCCAAACAATGAATATAAAGATAAGCAACCTCCGGGAGGCAGTGGAGGACAGAAAAGCCTGGCATGCTATGGTCCATGAGGTCACCAAGAGTCGGACACAACTAAACGACTGAACAACAGCTACAACACAAACTGTTGACACTATATAAGTCCTGAATAACAATAATAATTTAAAAAAAATAATAGTAACATTGATAAGAATAATCTATAAAGTGTTGGGCAGTGTGCTAACATTTTTGGAAGGAACCCTTCACAATTGTTTTCATATATGCTTTAGCGATTAAGCACTTATCGCACCAATTTGCATTGTTTGACATATTTTTGTCCCATCTATGATTTATGAATTATTTTATTTATATAATATTTATATATCTCGCTTAGTTCACAATTTCATGTATACCTTTTAGCACACTGTGCAGCACTTTATAGATTATACAGTAAACCCCCGCTCCATCGCGGTTCAGTTTTTGCGGTCCTGGTATCTTGCGGTTTGTTCTGTAATGTTATTTTACTATATAAATCATTAAAAATGAAATATTTTTGTGTTTTCCATAGCTCTTGCTCTGTCTCTCAGTATCTTTTATGTGTTTAAATGAGTTTCTATTGTTTTAAAAGTGTGTTTGAAGACCTTAATCGGTTGCCGACTGCGCACAGTATATTTACTGCGGCAGTCAGCCCCGGCCAGGCAGAGTGACGTAGATCTACGTCGCTCGCCTGTCACTGCTATTAGAGCCAATAGCGGGCGAGCGCGTGCCTCGGCTCGTTCAGGGAGGAGTGCGGGCGTGTGACCGGCGGACCCGATGTCTGCCAGTCACTCGCCGATCGTCGGTACAGCGGGAGAAAGGCAGAGCGGCTTATGTAAACAAGCCGCCTGTCATTCTCCCCTGTGTAAAAATGGAGATCAGACGGTTCTACTATGTAGAACCGCTGATCTTTGTTTTTACACCAATATCCATGTCCCACTACAGTTAGAATCACGCCCCTAGGACACATTTAACCCCTCCCTGTCCAATACAGTTAACCCCTTCCCTGCCAGTGTCATATTTGCAGTAACAGTGCATATATATAGCACTGATTACTGTAGTAATGTCACTGATACCCCCAAAAGTGTCAAAAATGTCAGTCAAGGGTCCGATCTGTCCGCCGCAATGTCACAGTACCGCAAAAGAAAATCACAGATCGCCGCCATTACTCGTTAAAAAAAAAACACCAAAAATGACAAAAATCTTTCCCTTTGTTAGTAAACGCAATAACTTTTGCGCAAACCAATCAAAATATGCCCATTGCAATTTTTTTTTACCAAACATATGTAGCATAAAACAATTTGGCCGAAAATGTTAAAAAATTTTGATTTTTACATTTTTTGGGGGGGAATTTCATTTAAAAAAAAAGTGAAAAATATTGTTATTTTTGCAAAAATTACGCAATTTTTTTGTTTATAGCGCATGATCAAAAAATCGTACAGGTGACCAAATACCACCAAAAGAAAGCTCTGTTTGTGGGGAAAAAAGGACGTGAAATTTGTTTAGGTACAGCGTCGCACGACCGCGCAATTGTCCGTTAAAGTCACGCAGTAAAAAATCGCAAAAAAAACCCTGGTCAGGGAGGGGGTAAAATCTTCCGGGGCTTAAGTGGTTAAAATGCTTTTAAAAGTACAATGAAAGTAAAAAAAAACATGCCTACAATGCATTTTAATAGGGTTTTTCTATTTCGCGGATTTTCACTTTTCGCGGCTGGGTCCGGAACGTAACCCCCGCAATGGAGGGGGGTTTACTGTATTTAGTTTTTCACACTAGGGAGTGATTAGTGCAAGCTGCAGTCTTTTAGGCATAGTTGCTCACAGGGTCCCCTATTGTAATGATAAGAACAATAATACTGCAATAACATCGATGAGGCCTACAAAAAAAAAAAAATAATAATAACATACCAAAAAAGAAAAACACTTTTTCAAGAAGTCCCTATTTCCCATGGTCACCCCCCCCCCCTTTAGATGACTTATCGATGTAGTACCCTCTTTGGCTCCTCTGTAGCCAGTGATTGATTGCATTAGCCTGCTCAGTGCTTCACAGGCTGCTAGTCTGTTTTTTTCCCCTGCATTCCAGAGGGTTCTGGAATCACAATGGGAGGAATGGCAGAAGGGCAATCTGAATATTTATGGAAACCCAGCAAATCCCTGGGGAGGTGTGCCCAGTAGGTGGCGGGAGAGCCCATAAATAGTTAGAGGACTGGAGCAGGAGTTGAGTTGGTCCTGGGTCTAGTCCTGCAGGAGAAGTCCCTAGCCTGAGGGGCTCTGCCCCTAAGGACAGCTCACTGGAATACAGTCCGTATGCTCAATGAGGTCCCAGCTGTAGCTAAGCTGGGGGGGGGGGCCTATTTGAAGGGTTTAGTCTGGGATCTTGGCCTGGAGAACTCCCCAAGGAGCACCCAGTGGAAGTTGGAAGGAGATGTCCAGCTGTCCTGTGGCATAAAAGACATCCCCTAGACCAGTGGTCCTCAACCCTGGCCTACAGGGCCTACTAACAGGCCAGATTTAAGTATTACCTTGGGGAGATGCCGACTAGAGTACTGCAATCACTGAGCAGCAAATGATATCTCCTGGGATGTATTTCAGTTATCTTGCAAATCTGGCCTGTTAGTGGGCCCTGTAGGCCAGGGTTGAGGACCACTGCCCTAGACTTTTTTTTTGAGCCAGAGCCAGAGCCAGAGAAAAAATGCTGTGTGCCTGGCTGCCTATGCAATGACTCTGGAAAAGAATTGGTTAACTTAAGAAGCTTGCTGGGGGGGGGGGGGTGTAGCACTACATTTATTAATCAAATTCTCTCCATGTATGTGTGACTTTTCATTGCAGCTCCTCTGAATGTAAGATTTTGATGGCCATAAATCCTTCTGGTCTGTTCAGTGATAGATTGCAGGGCTCCGGGAAGAATAGATTAATGGATGTAATTACCGGGGAGGTAAAAATAGAATTATAATAAAACATAACTGATGTCCCTGTTCAGAAAAAAGTATGAAGATCTATGGATCTGCTCAGAAGATGAGCTCCCAGGGATCGCATTTGTGATATCATATCAGTCATTAAACAGTTACAATGTGTATGTCATCAGTTCCATACATGACATCATATTCCACACATTACATCATATTCTATACATTACATCATATTCCATACATGACATCATATTCTATACATGACATCATATTCTATACATTACATCATATTCCATACATGACATCATATTCCATACATGACATCATATTCCACACATGACATCATATTCCATACATTACATCATATTCCACACATTACATCATATTCCATAC
This sequence comes from Pelophylax lessonae, assembly GCF_965119305.1. Taxonomy (NCBI): domain Eukaryota; kingdom Metazoa; phylum Chordata; class Amphibia; order Anura; family Ranidae; genus Pelophylax; species Pelophylax lessonae. The sequence continues at coordinate 685,859,151 of NC_138770.1, read as the reverse complement.
ATGACATCATATTCCATACATGACATCATATTCTATACATGACATCATATTCCACACATGACATCATATTCCATACATGACATCATATTCTATACATTACATCATATTCCATCCATGACATTATATTCCATACATGACATCATATTCCATACATGACATCATATTCCACACATTACATCATATTCCATACATGACATCATATTCTATACATGACATCATATTCTATACATGACATCATATTCTATACATTACATCATATTCCATACATGACATCATATTCCACACATGACATTATATTCCATACATGACATCATATTCCATACATTACATCATATTCCACACATTACATCATATTCCATACATGACATCATATTCCATACATGACATCATATTCTATACATGACATCATATTCCACACATGACATCATATTCCATACATGACATCATATTCTATACATTACATCATATTCCATCCATGACATTATATTCCATACATGACATCATATTCCATACATGACATCATATTCCACACATTACATCATATTCCATACATGACATCATATTCTATACATGACATCATATTCCACACATTACATCATATTCCATACATGACATCATATTCTATACATTACATCATATTCCATACATGACATCATATTCTATACATGACATCATATCCCACACATGACATCATATTCCATACATTACATCATATTCTATACATTACATCATATTCCATCCTTGACATTATATTCCATACATGACATCATATTCCATACATGACATCATATTCCACACATTACATCATATTCCATACATGACATCATATTCCATACATTACATCATATTCCATCCATGACATTATATTCCATACATGACATCATATTCTATACATGACATCATATTCCACACATGACATCATATTCCACACATGACATCATATTCCATACATTACATCATATTCCATCCATGACATTATATTCCATACATGACATCATATTCTATACATGACATCATATTCCATACATGACATCATATTCCATACATGACATCATATTCCACACATGACATCATATTCCACACATTACATCATATTCCATATATGACATCATATTCCATACATGACATCATATTCCATACATGACATCATATCCCGTACATGACATCATATTCCACACATGACATCATATTCCACACATTACATCATATTCCATATATGACATCATATTCTATACATTACATCATATTCTATACATGACATCATATTATATACATGACATCATATTCCATCCATGACATTATATTCCATACATGACATCATATTCCACACATTACATCATATTCCATACATGACATCATATTCCATACATGACATCATATTCCATACATTACATCATATTCCATACATGACATCATATTCCATACATGACATCATATTCCACACATTACATCATATTCCATACATGACATCATATTCTATACATGACATCATATTCCATACATTACATCATATTCTATACATGACATCATATTCCATCCTTGACATTATATTCCATACATGACATCATATTCCATACATGACATCATATTCCACACATTACATCATATTCCATACATGACATCATATTCTATACATGACATCATATTCCACACATTACATCATATTCCACACATGACATCATATTCCACACATGACATCATATTCCATACATTACATCATATTCCATACATGACATCATATTCCACACATTACATCATATTCTATACATTACATCATATTCCATACATGACATCATATTCCACACATGACATTATATTCCATACATGACATCATATTCTATACATGACATCATATTCCACACATTACATCATATTCCACACATGACATCATATTCCACACATTACATCATATTCCACACATGACATCATATTCCACACATGACATCATATTCCATACATTACATCATATTCCATACATGACATCATATTCCATACATGACATCATATTCCACACATTACATCATATTCCATACATGACATCATATTCCACACATGACATCATATTTCACACATTACATCATATTCCATATATGACATCATATTCTATACATGACATCATATTCCATACATGACATCATATTCTATACATTACATCATATTCCATACATGACATCATATTCCATACATGACATCATATTCCACACATGACATCATATTCCACACATGACATCATATTCTATACATGACATCATATTCCACACATGACATCATATTCCACACATTACATCATATTCCATACCTGACATCATATTCCATACATGACATCATATTCCATACATGACATCATATTCCAAAGAAACAACAATAAATGAAATCTTGTAGCTGATCCACCTAGAGATCTCAGAACCTCAATGTCTTCCAGAGTCTGGGGCAGAATTGAAAATGTAAAAAAAAGTAGAACTATAGGCAAAATGTTTTTTACCATTTAGGATGGAGTACAGGAGGGTTATAACTCTTGTTCAGTGTCTATCAGGGAGATTTCCCTTCACTTCCTGTCCCATAGTCAAAACAGGAAGTGAGAGGAAATCCCTCCAAAGTGAGGCAATCTGTTGTCACCAGAACTAGTGTCCCCATTACACAATTTCCCCTCCATTCCTCTACTGGTGACAACCCAAAATGTGAAGTTTACTTTCAATTTCGATGATAACAGGAAATGGGACAAATAGAGAGAATGAATCTCCCCAATTGGGGGATGGGGGGGGGGGGGCACAGACAGCAATAACAACCTGACAGGCTGACCCCCCCACCCCTTCAACCTCTGCAGCAATGCTGGCAGCACTCATACGTCTATTTCCCAAAGACAACCTCTGGATATGACGCTGAGCACGTGCACTCAACTTCTTTGGTGGACCATGGTGAGACCTGTTCTGACTGGAATCTGTCCTGTTAAACCGCTGTATGGTCTTGGCCACCGTGCTGCAGCTCAGTTTCAGGGTCTTGGCAATCTTCTTATAGCCTAGGCCATCTTTATGTATTAATTTTTTCAGATCCTCAGGGAGTTCTTTGCCATGAGGTGCCATGTTGAACTTCCAGTGACCAGTATGAGAGAGTGAGAGCGATAACACCAAATTTAACACACCTGCTCCCCATTCACACCTGAGACCTTGTAACACTAATGAGTCACATGACACCGGGGAGGGAAAATGGCTAATTGGGCCCAATTTGGACATTGTCACTTAGGGGTGTACTGACTTTTGTTGCCAACGGTTTAGACATTAATGGCTGTGTGTTGAGTTATTTTGAGGGGACAGTAAATTTACACTGTTATACAAGCTGTACACTCACTACTTTACATTGTAGCAAAGTCTCATTTCTTCAGTGTTGTCACATGAAAAGATAGAATAAAATATTTACAGAAATGTGAGGGATGTACTTACTTTTGTTAGATACTGTAGCAATTGAGGTGTGCCCAGGCACACCTGGCACACGCCAATGCCTGCAAAGCACTTCTCTTAATAAATTCAGCACACAGTACACATAAACACTAGTTAGGCACATGTTTAACCCTTTGATCACCATAGATGTTTAACCCCTTCCCAGCCAGTGTCATTAGTACAGTGACAGTGCATATTTTTAGCACTAATCACTTTATTAGTGTCACTGGTTCCTGCAAAGTGTCAAACATGTCAGTGCCCGTGTCAGTTGCTGATCACCGCCATTACTAGTATAAATAAATAAATAAGAATAGCAGTATTTATCCCATAGACATAGTGTTTGTAGACACTATAACCAATCACTATACACTTATTGGGAGTTTTTTTTTTATTGATGTGTTTTATAGCAGTGCAGGAGAGACCCTCTGCCGCTTACAGTGATCTCTGTACATTGCAGAGATTGCAACACATTTTGTAGCAGATTCCTATCCTTTGGTATTCTGAAGCAATAGCTGTTTGTTTCACCATGTCCTGTGCTGCAGCCTGATTCTGAATGGGAGGGTCTGGTTTATTATAATCACCTAGTGCACTCTCAGTGTTCTGATGAGGAAAGTTGCAGGGTCAGCATCCCTTTAGAAATACCTAACCCCCTGGGGTGTATCTCACCAAAACTGAAATTCCTACTGCCGAGGATGCCTAAAATTTTGACTTGTATCTTAGTGCAGACTTCTGGGAAAATCAGTGAGCCAATCACACCATCTGGGGGATGTTCTGTGCACCAACCATATTCTCAAAACCTCAAAATGATGGCAGCTGGAAATTCAAAAGGAAAGGTCAGTTTTATTAACATTCTATTACAACATGACAATATCATTTTTTAATTTTTGTCTTTTATATTTTTTTTTATATTTATATTATATTATATTTTTTTGGTAATTTTTTCTTTTATTTGTTACATAACATTTGTTACATTTTTTGGGGGTTCTCCTATAAAAGCCGCAAAGTCACTCTCTTTCAGTGTCAGTCTATGAGGGAACGTTAAAAAAGGAAACATGGCGGCCGGTCAGAGCGCGGTGTGACCCCTCCATGGCACTCTCTGTGTTGATAATGAAGTGTGGAGACTGCAGACTTGGTCCCAGTACAGGAAAGTGTCCCTCCATCCGGGACGGCCGCCCTCTCTGTGCTGATAATGAAGTGTGTAGACTGCAGACTTGGTCCCGGTACAGGAAAGTGTCCCTCCATCCGGGACGGCCGCACTCTCTGTGTTGATAATGAAGTGTGGAGACTGCAGACTCGGTCCCGGTACAGGAAAGTGTCCCTCCATCCGGGACGGCCGCCCTCTCTGTGCTGATAATGAAGTGTGGAGACTGCAGACTTGGTCCCGGTACAGGAAAGTGTCCCTTCATCCGGGACGGCCGCACTCTCTGTGCTGATAATGAAGTGTGTAGACTGCAGACTTGGTCCCGGTACAGGAAAGTGTCCCTCCATCTGGGACGGCCGCACTCTCTGTGCTGATAATGAAGTGTGGAGACTGCAGACTCGGTCCCGGTACAGGAAAGTGTCCCTCCATCCGGGACGGCCGCACTCTCTGTGCTGATAATGATGTGTGGAGACTGCAGACTCGGTCCCGGTACAGGAAAGTGTCCCTCCATCTGGGACGGCCGCACTCTCTGTGCTGATAATGAAGTGTGGAGACTGCAGACTCGGTCCCGGTACAGGAAAGTGTCCCTCCATCCGGGATGGCCGCACTCTCTGTGCTGATAATGATGTGTGGAGACTGCAGACTTGGTCCCGGTACAGGAAAGTGTCCCTCCATCCGGGACGGCCGCACTCTCTGTGCTGATAATGATGTGTGGAGACTGCAGACTTGGTCCCGGTACAGGAAAGTGTCCCTCCATCTGGGACGGCCGCACTCTCTGTGCTGATAATGAAGTGTGTAGACTGCAGACTTGGTCCCGGTACAGGAAAGTGTCCCTCCATCCGGGACGGCCGCACTCTCTGCGTTGATAATGAAGTGTGGAGACTGCAGACTTGGTCCCGGTACAGGAAAGTGTCCCTCCATCCGGGACGGCCGCACTCTCTGCGTTGATAATGAAGTGTGGAGACTGCAGACTTGGTCCCGGTACAGGAAAGTGTCCCTCCATCCGGGACGGCCGCACTCTCTGCGTTGATAATGGAGTGTGGAGACTGCAGACTTGGTCCCGGTACAGGAAAGTGTCCCTCCATCTGGGACGGCCGCACTCTCTGTGCTGATAATGAAGTGTGGAGACTGCAGACTCGGTCCCGGTACAGGAAAGTGTCCCTCCATCCGGGACGGCCGCACTCTCTGCGTTGATAATGAAGTGTGGAGACTGCAGACTCGGTCCCGGTACAGGAAAGTGTCCCTCCATCCGGGACGGCCGCACTCTCTGCGTTGATAATGAAGTGTGGAGACTGCAGACTCGGTCCCGGTACAGGAAAGTGTCCCTCCATCCGGGACGGCCGCACTCTCTGCGTTGATAATGAAGTGTGGAGACTGCAGACTTGGTCCCGGTACAGGAAAGTGTCCCTCCATCCGGGACGGCTGCACTCTCTGCGTTGATAATGAAGTGTGGAGACTGCAGACTTGGTCCCGGTACAGGAAAGTGTCCCTCCATCCGGGACTGCCGCACTCTCTGCGTTGATAATGAAGTGTGGAGACTGCAGACTTGGTCCCGGTACAGGAAAGTGTCCCTCCATCCGGGATGGCCGCACTCTCTGTGCTGATAATGAAGTGTGGAGACTGCAGACTTGGTCCCGGTACAGGAAAGTGTCCCTCCATCCGGGACGGCCGCACTCTCTGTGCTGATAATGAAGTGTGGAGACTGCAGACTCGGTCCCGGTACAGGAAAGTGTCCCTCCATCCGGGACGGCCGCACTCTCTGTGTTGATAATGAAGTGTGGAGACTGCAGACTTGGTCCCGGTACAGGAAAATGTCCCTCCATCCGGGACGGCCGCACTCTCTGCGTTGATAATGAAGTGTGGAGACTGCAGACTTGGTCCCGGTACAGGAAAGTGTCCCTCCATCCAGGACGGCCGCACTCTCTGTGCTGATAATGAAGTGTGGAGACTGCAGACTCGGTCCCGGTACAGGAAAGTGTCCCTCCATCCGGGACGGCCGCACTCTCTGTGCTGATAATGAAGTGTGGAGACTGCAGACTTGGTCCCGGTACAGGAAAGTGTCCCTCCATCCGGGACGGCCGCACTCTCTGTGCTGATAATGAAGTGTGGAGACTGCAGACTTGGTCCCGGTACAGGAAAGTGTCCCTCCATCCGGGACGGCCGCACTCTCTGCGTTGATAATGAAGTGTGGAGACTGCAGACTTGGTCCTGGTACAGGAAAGTGTCCCTCCATCCGGGACGGCCGCACTCTCTGTGTTGATAATGGAGTGTGGAGACTGCAGACTTGGTCCCGGTACAGGAAAGTGTCCCTCCATCCGGGACGGCCGCACTCTCTGCGTTGATAATGGAGTGTGGAGACTGCAGACTTGGTGCCGGTACAGAAAAGTGTCCCTCCATCCGGGACGGCCGCACTCTCTGCGTTGATAATGAAGTGTGGAGACTGCAGACTTGGTCCCGGTACAGGAAAGTGTCCCTCCATCCGGGACGGCCGCACTCTCTGCGTTGATAATGAAGTGTGGAGACTGCAGACTTGGTCCCGGTACAGGAAAGTGTCCCTCCATCCGGGACGGCCGCACTCTCTGCGTTGATAATGAAGTGTGGAGACTGCAGACTTGGTCCCGGTACAGGAAAGTGTCCCTCCATCCGGGACTGCCGCACTCTCTGCGTTGATAATGAAGTGTGGAGACTGCAGACTTGGTCCCGGTACAGGAAAGTGTCCCTCCATCCGGGACGGCCGCACTCTCTGTGCTGATAATGAAGTGTGGAGACTGCAGACTTGGTCCCGGTACAGGAAAGTGTCCCTCCATCCGGGACGGCCGCACTCTCTGTGCTGATAATGAAGTGTGGAGACTGCAGACTCGGTCCCGGTACAGGAAAGTGTCCCTCCATCCGGGACGGCCGCACTCTCTGTGCTGATAATGAAGGGTGGAGACTGCAGACTCGGTCCCGGTACAGGAAAGTGTCCCTCCATCCGGGACGGTCGCACTCTCTGTGCTGATAATGAAGTGTGGAGACTGCAGACTTGGTCCCGGTACAGGAAAGTGTCCCTCCATCCCTGCCAGGATTTTTAGGAATGTTAAAGTGATTTCCATAAATTAGCATTTCTCTGACTCCGTTACGTGAAAAACACCCCCGTGTACCGCGCCAAGCGCCCTTCCCAGAGACCTTTACTCTATAAAGAGGACCTGACCGGCATGAAAGAAGAGTCCTGCAACACTGGGAGCATGCTTTTCAAAGAAAAGCTTGTATTTAAAGGTGCAGGCTGTCATTTTAATCCTAGCATCACTGCCTGCTGAGTCACTGACCTGAGGAAGTGTTCAAGAAGAAGTCCTTCTTTACCCTACAGTGCTGCCCGAGTTCCTCCTCAGTCCAGTGCTAGAGGTGCCCTTCAGGGTAAAACAATATTCTGTCATTCTGCAGATTACCTGTCATTTATTTGGCTCCTAGGGGGCGGTTCATTATGATGACTGGCTCACAGTACTCCAGGATTGAGTGACACTCACATGTTGTTATATGGCCCCTAGGGGGCAGGTCATCATGATGGCTTGGCTTACAGAACTATAGGACTGGGTAGTACTTACATGGTTTTTACATGACCCCTAGGGAGCGGGTCATTGTGATGGCTTGGCTCACAGTACTCCAGGACTGATTGGCACTCACACGTTTTTACATGGCCCCTAGGGGGCAGGTCATTGTGTTGGCTTGGTTCACAGAACTCCAGGACTGAGTGGTACTCACATGTTATTATATGGTCACTATTGGGCAGGCCATCATGTTGGCTTGGCTTACAGAACTATAGGACTGGGTAGCACTCACATGGTTTTTACATGGTCCCTAGGAGGCAGGTCATCATGTTGGCTTGGCTTACAGTACTCCAGGACTGATTGGCACTTACATGTTTTTACATGGCCCCTAGGAGGCAGGTCATTATGATGGCTTGGCTTGCAGTACTCCAGGACTGATTGGCACTTACATGTTTTTACATGGCCCCTAGGGGGCAGGTCATTATGATTTCTTGGCTTGCAGTACTCCAGGACTGATTGGCACTTACGTGTATTTACATGGCCCCTAGGGGGCAGGTCATCATGATGGCTTATCTCACAGTACTCCAGGACTGATTGGCACTTAAATATTTTTACATGGCCCCTAGGGGGCGGGTCATCATGTTGGCTTGGCTCACAGAATTCCAGGACTGAGTGACACTCACATGTGTTTTATATGAAGAAATTGGTCACACACCACCACGGGATCCAATAAAGGGAAACTCCTTTAATCACATAAATGGTACAAGGTACTGCAGGGTAGTAAAGTAGACGCATTTCACACCAATACTATGTAGTGAACAAGCATGTAGTATTCGTGTGAAATGCGTCTACTTTACTACCCTGCTGTACCTTGTACCATTTATGTGAAAAAAGGAATTTCTCTTCATTGGATTGGATGGTGGTGTGTGACCAATTTCTTCATATAGGCTTCTCCCAGTTGCGAGCCGAGGTTCAGGACCCACTTTACATGGCCCTTAGGAGGCAGGTCATCGTGATGGCTTGGCTTGCAGAACTCCAGGACCGATTGACACGCACATATTTTTACATGGCCCCTAGGGGCGGGTCATTAGGTTGGCTTGGCTCACAGAACACCGGGACTGAGTGGCACTCATATGTTTTTACATGGCCCCTAGGGGGCGGGTCATTATGTTGGCTTGGCTCACAGAACACCGGGATTGAGTGGCACTCATATGTTTTTACATGGCCGCTAGGGAGTGGGTCATTATGTAGGCTTGGCTCACAGAACACTGGGACTGAGTGGCACTCATATGTTTTTACATAGCCCCTAGGGGGCGGGTCATAATGTAGGCTTGGCTCACAGGACACCAGGATTGAGTGGCACTCATATGTTTTTACATGGCCCCTAGGGAGTGGGTCATTATGTAGGCTTGGCTCACAGAACACTGGGACTGAGTGGCACTCATATGTTTTTACATAGCCCCTAGGGGGCGGGTCATAATGTAGGCTTGGCTCACAGGACACCAGGATTGAGTGGCACTCATATGTTTTTACATGGCCCCTAGGGGGTGGGTCATTATGTAGGCTTGGTTTACAGAACACCGGGATTGAGTGGCACTCATATGTTTTTACATGGCCCCTAGGGGGTGGGTCATTATGTAGGCTTGGCTCACAGAACACCGGGACTGAGTGGCACTCATATGTTTTTACATAGCCCCTAGGGGGCGGGTCATAATGTAGGCTTGGCTCACAGGACACCAGGATTGAGTGGCACTCATATGTTTTTACATGGCCCCTAGGGGGTGGGTCATTATGTAGGCTTGGTTTACAGAACACCGGGATTGAGTGGCACTCATATGTTTTTACATGGCCCCTAGGGGGCAGGTCATTATGTAGGCTTGGCTCACAGAACACCGGGATTGAGTGGCACTCATATGTTTTTACATGGCCCCTAGGGGGCGGGTCATTATGTAGGCTTGGCTCACAGAACACCGGGACTGAGTGGCACTCATATGTTTTTACATGGTCCCTAGGGGGCGGATCATCATGATGGCTTGGCTTACAGAACTTGAGGACTAAGTGACACTGACAGGAATGCTGCTCAGTCCTGGTAGAATGCCTCCCACCACCCAAAGAAGAAGCCAGGGATGGCAAAATGTCTGCAGGAAAACACTATGTACAGGGGTTTAAAAAGAATACCCGGGTGCTTCTGGGGTGGGGGAGGAGAGTGGGAGGTAACATGCCTGAAGTTCTGATTTCGCTGTCTGCTTGCTTTTTACAGACCAGTGACTCAGTATATAGGAGCAGACTCACAACAACAGCTCCAGGGTCCATTACAAATGCATATAAAGGAGCTGTTTTACCAGCCAAAGTATATTATATTTCTGTACATCCAGTTCTGAGATTTACACAGCTCTGCCACACAGCACAGCCCTATCTAGCAAGGCAGGGGCACTTGATCTTTCTCTGCTACAGTTTCATTTTCACTTACAGGTCTCCTCCTCACTCCTACCTTTCCGACTGGAGAGTGAAAAGGAGAAGCAGTAGACTGATGAGCTCATCTCTCTGCCTCTCTGCTCTCTCCTCCTAAAAAAAATGCTACTTGCACTGCAGCACCTTTTTTTGCATTTTTTTGGTGCGTCTATATGTTCATGAAAAAATATATATAAATATGTCCAGAGATAATAAGTTGTGGGGATCAGTGAGAAGTGTCCTCATATGCGCATATTATCCTTTATTAAGGTGAGCGGCCATTGCACTCATTGGTTGGATAAGAGCTTGTTTTCTTTGGGATTCCGCACGGAGGACACTTCTATCACTGATCCCCACTACTTATTATCTAAGGACTTTTTTATAAATATTTTTTCATGAACATATGGACTTTGATTATTATTATATACACAGTATCTCACAAAAGTAAGTACACCCCTCCCATTTTTGTAAATATTTTATTCTATCTTTTCATGTGACAACACTGAAGAAATGACACTTTGCTACAATGTAAAGTAGTGAGTGTACAGCTTGTATAACAGTGTAAATTTACTGTCCCCTCAAAATAACTCAACACACAGCCATTAATGTCTAAACCGCTGACAACAAAAGTCAGTACAACCCTAAGTGACAATGTCCTAATTTGGCCCAATTAGCCATTTTCCTTCCCCGGTGTCATGTGACTCGTTAGTGTTACAAGGTCTCAGGTGTGAATGGGAGCAGGTGTGTTACATTTGGTGTTATCGCTCTCACTCTCTCATACTGGTCACTGGAAGTTCAACATGGCACCTCATGGCAAAGAACTCTCTGAGGATCTGAGAAAAGAATTGTTGCTCTACATAAAGATGGCCTAGGCTATAAGAAGATTGCCAAGACCCTGAAACTGAGCTGCAGTGTGGTGGCCATGACCATACAGCGGTTTAACAGCATAGGTACCACTCAGAACAGGCCTCACCATGATCAATCAAAGAAGTTGAGTGCACGTGCTCAGCGTCATATCCAGAGGTTGTCTTCGGGAAATAGACGTATGAGTGCTGCCAGCATTGCTGCAGAGGTTGAAGGGGTGGGGGAGGGGTCAGCCTGTCAGTTCTCAGACCATACGCCGCACACTGCATCAAATTGGCCTGCATGGCTGTCATCCCAGAAGGAAGCCTCTTCTAAAGATGATGGACAAAAAAGCCTGCAAACAGTTTGCTGAAGACAAGCAGACTAAGGACATGGATTACTGGAACCGTCTCCTGTGCTCTGATGAGACCAAGATAAACTTATTTGGTGTCAGATGGTGTCAGGCGTGTGTGGGGGCAACCAGGTGAGGAGTACAAAGACAAATGTGTCTTCCTACAGTCAAGCATGGTGGTGGGGGTGTCATGGTCTGGGGCTGCATGAGTGCTGCCGGCACTGGGGAGCTACAGTTCATTGAGGGAACCATGAATGCCAACATATACTGTGACATACTGAAGCAGAGCATGATCCCCTCCCTTCAGAGACTGGGGGGCAGGGCAGTATTCCAACATAACGACCCCAAACACCTCCAAGATGACCACTGCCTTGCTAATGAAGCTGAGGGTAAAGGTGATGGACTGGCCAAGCGTCTCCAGACCTAAACCCTATTGACCATCTGTGGGGATCCTCAAACAGAAGGTGGAGGAGGGGAAGGTCTCTAACATCCACCAGCTCTGTGATGTCATCATGGAGGAGGGGAAGAGGACTCCAGTGACAACCTGTGAAGCTCTGGTGAACTCCATGCCCAAGAGGGTTAAGGCAGTGCTGGAAAATAATGGCGGCCACACAAAATATTGACACTTTGGGCCCAATTTTGACATTTTCACTTAGGGGTGTACTCACTTTTGTTGCCAGCGGTTTAGACATTAATGGCTGTGTGTTGAGTTATTTTGAGGGGACAGTAAATTTACACTGTTATACAAGCTGTACACTCACTACTTTACATTGTAACAAAGTCTCATTTCTTCAGTGTTGTCACATGAAAAGATAGAATAAAATATTTACAAACATGTGAGGGGTGTACTTACTTTTGTCAGATACTGTATATATTTTTGAGAATATTTTTTATTTTCTTCACTTTTACTGCACTACCCTGATATGGTTTTATTATTCACTTGTGTTCCTATTTTCGCATATTTTGTACTTTATTCATGTATGCACAATACTGGATTTATTTGATGGTCCTGATATGTTATATGTTATTTTTTGCTTTATTGCTGATTTGATCCTTTCTGTTTTTGTGTGTGGCGACACTACAGAAATCGGCTGCAATTGCTTTCCATTTATTTTTGCTTTTATTTGGGTTCGCTCCTTATTTCTAATCATTGGTCAGCGCAATATTTCACTGCCCTTATCCTTTCTATCTGTCACCGGTGAAGAGCGGCTCACCTTCCAGCAGACAAAAACCACAATTCCACACTCGGTAAAAGGGATTTCTTGGCTGAACCTGAAAAAAAGAAGTCATTGTGCATGACAGATGTGATGAGACACACGAGCTTTATAAGATGACGAGTTCCTTTAATTATCACCGTGGGAGCGTATGGGTGTGATAATGACTACCTCCCCCGTGCAGCGGCACGCCGTCCTAATAAATATTAATGAAGAGAAGAATACAGTCCTGAGTAATACCTGAGCGTTATGGCCGACACACGAGGGATCGCCGCGCGTTTATATTTATGTGCGTTTATTGCTGATCTGAGTGATGTCTGTGATCAATAAAAAAGAGGGAGCGGAGGTCAGGATACAACATCCTGCCATAATATAAATGGGTACTAATATTTATAGGTAAAGATGATCCAGGGAATATCCGATTGCCTCTCGGGGGGATCAGGAAGGAATTTCTTTTCCCCTGCTGTAGTAAATTGGATCATGCATTGCTGGGGTTTTACTTCCTCTGGATCAACTGAGGGTATAGGATTGTGTATATGGGATTGTATGGTTGGGGTGGGTATAGGATTGTGTATATGGGATTGTATGGTTGGGGAGGGTATAGGATTGTGTATATGGGATTGTATGGTTGGGGAGGGTATAGGATTGTGTATATGGGATTGTATGGTTGGGGAGGGTATAGGATTGTGTATATGGGATTGTATGGTTGGGGAGGGTATAGGATTGTGTATATGGGATTGTATGGTTGGGGAGGGTATAGGATTGTGTATATGGGATTGTATGGTTGGGGTGGGTATAGGATTGTGTATATGGGATTGTATGGTTGGGGCGGGTATAGGATTGTGTATATGGGATTGTATGGTTGGGGTGAGTATAGGATTGTGTATATGGGATTGTATGGTTGGGGTGGGTATAGGATTGTGTATATGGGATTGTATGGTTGGGGTGAGTATAGGATTGTGTATATGGGATTGTATGGTTGGGGTGGGTATAGGATTGTATGGTTGGGGAGGGTATAGGATTGTGTATATGGGATTGTATGGTTGGGGCGGGTATAGGATTGTGTATATGGGATTGTATGGTTGGGGTGAGTATAGGATTGTGTATATGGGATTGTATGGTTGGGGTGGGTATAGGATTGTGTATATGGTATTGTATGGTTGGGGCGGGTATAGGATTGTGTATAGGGGATTGTATGGTTGGGGTGGGTATAGGATTGTGTATATGGGATTGTATGGTTGGGGAGGGTATAGGATTGTGTATATGGGATTGTATGGTTGGGGTGGGTATAGGATTGTGTATATGGGATTGTATGGTTGGGGGGGGTATAGGATTGTGTATATGGGATTGTATGGTTGGGGTGAGTATAGGACTGTGTATATGGGATTGTATGGTTGGGGAGGGTATAGGATTGTGTATATGGGATTGTAGGGTTGGGGTGGGTATAGGATTGTGTATATGGGATTGTATGGTTGGGGCGGGTATAGGATTGTGTATATGGGATTGTATGGTTGGGGCGGGTATAGGATTGTGTATAGGGGATTGTATGGTTGGGGTGGGTATAGGATTGTGTATATGGGATTGTATGGTTGGGGAGGGTATAGGATTGTGTATATGGGATTGTATGGTTGGGGTGGGTATAGGATTGTGTATATGGGATTGTATGGTTGGGGGGGGTATAGGATTGTGTATATGGGATTGTATGGTTGGGGTGAGTATAGGATTGTGTATATGGGATTGTATGGTTGGGGAGGGTATAGGATTGTGTATATGGGATTGTATGGTTGGGGTGGGTATAGGATTGTGTATATGGGATTGTATGGTTGGGGTGGGTATAGGATTGTGTATATGGGATTAATCAAAACAATATGGTGCAGCGCTAAATTATGAATAAAAATATAAAATTATAAAACCCAAGCATCCATAACACATCAATGCAGGATGTCAGCATAAACAGTCCATTAAAGAGGTTGTAAACCCATGAAACTTTGTTTTTTTTTTTTGCAACCTGTAAGAGAAACCCATAATGAGCTGTGCATCGCATACTAGCTCGTTATGAAATATTTACCTAAGAACGAGCCCCCGATGTGCCACCCGCTTACCTGTATGACGGGCTACATGTCCAGTCGCCCGTCTTCCGGGATCGCGGCATCCTGCCATCTGATTGTCCGGAGCCGCGGTGACGTCACTCCCGTACACACACGCGGGAGCCGACGGTCACGGCACGGGGCTCTGAAGAAACGGCACCAGCGGCCGTTCCTTAAGAGCGCATGCGCCAGTGACGTCACTGGCTGCATGTAAGGTAAATGTATAGAAGATATTTACAGTACCTATAGGTAAGCCTTATCATAGGATCATCTATAGGTACAAGTTACAGAGGAGGGTTTACTTCTTCTTTAACCACTTTACCACCGGAGGATTTTGCTGTCTTACGTCCGGGCCACTTTTGCGATTCGGCGCTGTGCGCTTTTTACTTTTTGCGCTATAAACAGAAAAAGAGCGACAATTTTGCAAAAATAACAATATTTTTCACATTTTTTTATATGCAATTCCCCCCCCAAAATTTTTTTTATCATTTTAGGCCAATTTGTTTTCTGCTACATATTTTTGGTAAAAAAAAATCACAATAAGCGTATTTTGATTGGTTTGCGCAAAAGTTATTGCGTTTACTAACTAAGGGAAAGATTTCTGTCATTTTTATTGTTTTATTTTTAACGAGTAATGGCGGCGATCTGCGATTTTTTTTGCGGGACTGCGACATTGCGGCGGACAGATCGGACCTCTGACTGACATTTTTGACACTTTTGGGGGTACCAGTGACATTACTGCAGTAATCAGTGCTATATATATGCACTGTTACTGTAAAAATGACACTGGCAGGGAAGGGGTTCATTTTTATTGGTGATCAAGGGGTTAATGTATGCCTGGTGCTTACTAACGTGTGTGGGGGGGAGGGGACTGAGTGACACAGGGACAGATCGCAGGTTCAGCTATGCATAACCCTGCAATCTGACACTGTCTGTCACTTAGGAGATCCGCCCGCTTTGTTTACACAAGCAGGCGGATCTCCAAAATCGATTCCCCGACGATCGGGGAAGAGCGGCGGTGATCACCGCTGCTCCTCCCCTGGCCCGAATCCCTCTGTGACTGAATACAGCGGGAGCGAGCCTCTGGCGGCGCGCGCGCGCCGCCCACAAGGGGAGGAGTCCAGCGACGTAGGTCTACGTCGCTGGACGGGAACGAGCCACTTTGCCGCAGTACAGTCAACGTAACCGGTCGGCAAGTGGTTAAAACAGGCGGATCTCCACACTCGATTCCCCGAAGATCGGGGAAGAGCGGCGGTGATCACCGCCGCTCCTCCCCTGGTCCGACTCCCGCTGTGACTGAATACAGCGGGAGCGAGCTTCCAGCTCCGCGCGCGCGCCGCCGAGTGAGGGGAATGTCTGGCGACGTAGGTCTACGTCATCAGACGTTATCGAGCCACTTTGCCGCAGTAGAGGCTCAGTGAGCAGCGGTAAAGTGGTTAATGAACACATACAGTCCACAAAAGATGGTAATAGCTTAAACAGATTCCCAGAAAGGCTCCAAATAAAGGAAAAGAGGATCAGGTGTGCCCAGGAGTAGAAATGAATCCACCAGACAAATGTGTTAGAAATGGATCCTTACCCGATCACCCTTCACACTAAATTATAGGTGGCTGAACGCTCAAAATGAATGAGTGGCTGTTTAAGAGAAATCTTCCAATACAGCATAGGGAAAGCCAGGCAAGAGCATATGTCAATCACTCCAGGGACAACCAATCACATCCCAGGATAGGATCCAATGTGTATAAACATGAAATAAAATAAAGGGAACACTCCCATAGTCAGAGTAACTAGAACTTTCAGGGCCCTGGTGCAAGAAACCATGAAGGGCCCCCCCAGACCCCTGGCCGGGGCCCTTCCCTTTAAGCCTGTGGCGCTTCCCACTGATCCTGGAGCCCTTTATTCTCGTTGCGGGGCCCTTTATTACGGTCCTGCAGCAGGACCCTTTCACAAGTTCTGCAGTGGCCCCCTTCCTGCCATCTTGGGGCCTCCCCACGGTGGTGGAATGCCAGGGCCGGGTCGCAAGTATGACCTTTGCAATCCTGGAAGTTCACCTATCCAGGTGTACAGGGGAGCCACACAGGCCCCTTGGAGCATGGGGCCCGGTTGCAATTGCAACCCCTGTAGTTACGCCCCTGCCCATTATCAAACGATACCGCACTAATGAAAAGACAACACAGAAGTCCCCTTGCTTTCTCCTTCCCAGCACGGCTCCTGTTCCGGAACAGCTTTGGTTTACATAGGCAGGCGGCTCTCCTGTCAGTTTCCCTGAAGATCGCGAGAGGCCAGCGGCGATCGAGCCCGCTCCTCCCACGGCCTGGCTATTGCTGTGTCTAATGGTAGATCTACGTGATTATGCACAGCCGAGCCACCCTGCCGCAGTAAATATGCGTGGGGCGGTCTGCAAGTGGTTAATATAATATATATAATAAAGTGCAAAATGCTATATGTGCAAAATACAGACTAAGTGCTGCCAATACACATCAAAAGGGGAATGATGAAAAAGTGCAAAGTCCTTGAAATAGTGACCAAATCAAGCGTAAAGTCTGTATAAAAAAAAAAAAGAAAAGAAAAAAGAAGAACAATCCGTGTTCAGAGGTAAAAGGATGTCATCACAGGTGCGACCATCACCATAATGGGAAGTCAGAAGCCAGGGGGGCCCAGCCTAATGTCATTTTATGGGCCCCCCAGGGGTTGGGTCATCATGATGGCTTTGCTCACAGTACTCCAGGACTGTGGCACTCATGTTATTCTATAGCCCCCTAGGGGGCTGGTCATCTTGTTGGCTTGGCTTACAGAACTCCAGAACTCATTGGCACTCACAGAAATGCTGCTTAGTTCTGGTAGAATGCCTCCATCTCCACACCATCCGAAGGAGAAGAAGCCAGGACTGAGTGGTACTCACATGGTATTATTTGATCCCTAGGAGGCGTGTCATCATGATGCCTTGGCTAACAGAACTCCGGGACTGATTGGCACTCACAGGAATGCTGTTCAGTCCTGGTACAATGCCCCCCACCACCCAAAGGAGAAGAAGCCAGGACTCAGTGGTACTCACATGGTATTATATGGCCCCTAGGGGGCGGGTCATCATGATGGCTTGGCTCACTGTACTCCAAGACTGAGTGGTACTCACATGTTATTATATGGCCCCTAGGGGGCGGGTCATCATGATGGCTTGGCTCACTGTACTCCAAGACTGAGTGGTACTCACATGTTATTATATGGCCCCTAGGGGGGGGGTCATCATGATGGCTTGGCTCACTGTACTCCAAGACTGAGTGGTACTCACATGTTATTATATGGCCCCTAGGGGGTGGGTCATCATGATGGCTTGGCTCACTGTACTCCAGGACTGAGTGGTACTCACATGTTATTATATGGCCCCTAGGGGGCGGGTCATCATGATGGCTTGGCTCACTGTACTCCAAGACTGAGTGGTACTCACATGTTATTATATGGCCCCTAGGGGGCGGGTCATCATGATGGCTTGGCTCACTGTACTCCAAGACTGAGTGGTACTCACATGTTATTATATGGCCCCTAGGGGGGGGGGGGTCATCATGATGGCTTGGCTCACTGTACTCCAAGACTGAGTGGTACTCACATGTTATTATATGGCCCCTAGGGGGTGGGTCATCATGATGGCTTGGCTCACTGTACTCCAGGACTGAGTGGTACTCACATGTTATTATATGGCCCCTAGGGGGCGGGTCATCATGATGGCTTGGCTCACTGTACTCCAAGACTGAGTGGTACTCACATGTTATTATTTGGCCCCTAGGGGATGGGTCCTCATGATGGCTTGGCTCACTGTACTCCAGGACTGAGTGGTACTCACATGTTCTTATATGGTCCCTAGGGGCTGGTCATCATGATGGCTTGGCTCACTGTACTCCAGGACTGAGTGGTACTCACATGTTATTAAATGGCCCCTAGGGGGCGGGTCATCATGATGGCTTGGCTCACTGTACTCCAGGACTGAGTGGTACTCACATGTTATTATATGGCCCCCTAGGGGGCGGGTCATCATGATGGCTTGGCTCTCAGTACTCCAGGACTTAGTGGTACTCACATGTTATTATATGGCCCCTAGGGGGTGGGTCATCATGATGGCAGGGCCCGGCCTGTTGTCAGTTTATGGGCCCCCTGCCTCTCTGGGCAGCATGACAGGGTCCCCTTAAAGGACCTTTCTCCTCTGATCTACCTAGAGTAGTTTAGATGTGCCTCTAAATCTCCGCTTCCTCTGAAGCATGATCTGTGTTCGGATCATGTTTCAGAGGGTTCTGACAGGCGGTGAGGAAGCGATGTGATGACTCATCACCGCCTGTTTTAACCTCATTTTTGCTGACCAACACGGCGCAAATGCTTGTATTGCACGCAGTCAAGGGACATTTGCAGCACTTTCCGTTTGCTTGAATGCATAGAGTTTGGCGGACTTGCTGCCCACTGATCACTACAAGCTGGGTAAACTTTGCAGCATTACCGTGGCATGTACAGTAAATACCCCCATCTGCTGCCTATTGCAGCTTAGGGGGGAAGGGGGCTGTAGTTCCCATTTTTATGACACATGATATTAGTGCAGCAGTTTATTAAGTGAAAGTTTTCAGTAAATAATTACACTAAAGTTAATTTTACGGCACACATATACAAAGATAAAAAATAATAAAAGAGATGAGCATAGCTCCCAACTGTCCCGGATTTGAAGAGACTGTCCCGGATTTGGAGGGACTGTCCCGGATTTGAAGGGACTGTCCCGAATTTGGAGGGACTGTCCCGGATTTGAAGGGACTGTCCCGGATTTGAAGGGACTGTCCCGGATTTGAAGGGACTGTCCTGGATTTGGAGGGACTGTCTCGGATTTGGAGGAATTGTCCCGGATTCGGAATAAACTCTCTCTGTCCCTCTTTCCTCCTCATTTGTCCCTCATTTTGGTCTGATCTATATAGTTGTATATAAAATGCACTTTTTATCTTTCAAAAAGTGTTTCCCAATGCTAAATCTTTCATCTGATTTCTAAATTGCTGCCTTTGTAAATTCCAAAATCCAATATAAAGGAAAAGTAATAGGAAAAAGCACTTGTGACTTCAACTAATCATTATTTTGTATAATTCTCCTTTACCACTTGCTGACCATCTGCTGTACTTATACTGCAGGAGGTTGGCTCTGTCCTACAAAACGACGTACCTGTGCGTCATTTCGCAGGACCGCGAGTGGGGGAGCACGCACGCGCCGATTGGCCACAGGGGGAGCCAATCAGCGAGTCCGGCGGCCGCATTTGCCACTGGGCACCCACGATTGCTCCCCGTGGAGGCAGAACGGTGGTCTGCCGATGTAAACACAGCAGACCGCTGTTCTGTCAGCGATGAACACAGGGATCCTCTTATTTAGGAACACGGATCTCTGTGTTCATTCACCAAGCCCATCCCCCACACAGTTAGAAAGCACCCCCTAGGGACACATTTAACCCTTTGATCGCCCCTGGTGTTAACCCCTTCCCTGCCAGTGTCATTATTACAGTAACAGTGCATATTTTTTTAGCACTGATTACTGTAGTAATGTCACTGGTCCCCCCAAAAGTGTCACAAATGTCAGTTAGGGGTCCGATCTGTCTGCCGCAATGTCACAGTCCTGCTAAAAATCACTGATCGCTGCCATTACTAGTAAAAAAATAAATAAAAATGACATAAATCTTTCGGCCTAGTTTGTAGTTTGATAACCAATCAAAGAAACAATATACACTTATTGGGAATTTTTTTTACCAAAAATATGTATCAGAATACAAATTGGCCTAAAATGATGAAAAAAAATTATTTTATTAATTTTTTTTTAATTGGGAATATTATTGTAACAGAAAGTGAAAAATGTTGACAGAAAGTGCCAAAAATGTCAGTTAGGGGTCCGATCTGTCCTCCGCAATGTCGCAGGCCTGCTAAAAATCGCAGATCGCCGCCATTACTAATGAAAAAAAAAATAAAAAGTCCAAAAATCTATCCCATAGTTTGTAAACACTATAACTTTTGTGCAAACCAATTAATATACGCTTTTTGGGATTTTTTTTTTTTTTTACCAAAAATATGTAGCAGATTACAAATTGGCCGAAACTGATAAAAAAAAGTTGATTTTTTAAATTTTTTTATTGGGAATGTTTTATAGTAAAAAGTAAAAAATATTGTGTTTTTTTTTCCAAAAATGTCACTTTTTTTTGGTTATAGCGCAAATTCTAAAAATTGCACAGGAGATCAAATACCACCAAAAGAAAGCTCTATTTGTGGGGGGAAAAAAAGGACATCAATTTTATTTGGGTACAGCGCCGCACGACTGCGCAATTGTTAGGTAAAAATATGTAGCAGAATACAAATTGGCCGAAACTGATAAAAAAAATTAGATTTTTAAATTTTTTTTATTGGGAATGTTTTATAGCAGAAAGTAAAATATATTGTTTTTTTTTTTTCAAAATTGTCGCTCTTTTTTTATTTATAGCACAAAAAATAAAAATCGCACAGGTGATCAAATACCACCAATAGAAATCTCTATTTGTGGGGAAAAAAAAGGACGTCAAATTTATTTGGGTACATTGTCGCACGATTGCGCAATTGTCATTAAAATAACGCAGTGCCGAATCGCAAAAAATGGCCTGGTCATTAGAGGGGTAAAACCTTCCAGTCTAGAAGTGGTTAAGGGGGGCATGGCAGGGGGTGTGTACTTTTGCTAATAGGTGACCCTTGCTTCCATCTGAAAAAGTTGGGAGGTGTCGATGAAGTCGCACCGAGTAAATAGATACCCAACATGTCAAGCCATGACTGTGAAACGGCGACAAACTTCAATGCATCTTTATTTAACCACTTGCTGACTGCTCACTAGAGCTCTACTGCGGCAAAGTGGCTCGATAACGTCTGGCGACGTAGACCTACGTCGCCAGACATTCCCCTTTCACGGCGGCGCGCGCGCGCCGCCGGAGGCTCGCTCCCGCTATATTCAGTCACAGCGGGAGTCGGGCCAGGGGATCGTCGGGGAATCGAGTGTGGAGATCCGCCCGCCTGTGTAAACAAAGCAGGCGGATCTCCTAAGTGACAGGCAGGGTCAGATTGCAGGGTTATGCATAGCTGAACCTGCGATCTGTCCCTGTGTCACTCAGTCCCCTCCCCCCACACACGTCAGTAAGCACCAGGCATACATTAACCCCTCCCTCTCCAATAAAATTAACCCCTTCCCTGCCAGTGTCATTTTTACAGTAACAGTGCATATATATAGCACTGATATAAAGCACCCCACACAGTTAGAAAGCACCCCCTAGGGACACATTTAACCCTTTGATCGCCCCTGGTGTTAACCCCTTCCCTGCCAGTGTCATTATTACAGTAACAGTGCATATTTTTTTTAGCACTGATTACTGTAGTAATGTCACTGGTCCCCCCCAAAAGTGTCAAAAATGTCAGTTAGGGATCCGATCTGTCCGCCGCAATGTTGCAGTCCCGCAAAAAAAATCGCAGATCGCCGCCATTACTAGTTAAAAAACAAAAACACCAAAAATGACAAAAATCTTTCCCTTAGTTAGTAAACGCAATAACTTTTGCGCAAACCAATCAAAATACGCTTGTTGTGATTTTTTTTACCAAACATAGGTACCAAAAAACAAATTGGCCAAAAATTTAAAAAAATTTAGATTTTTTACATTTTTTTTGGGGGGGAATTTCATATAAAAAAATGTGAAAAATATTGTTATTTTTTCAAAATTTACGCTATTTTTTTGTTTATAGCGCAAAAAGTAAAAATCGCAGAGATGATCAAATACCACCAAAAGAAATCTCTGTTTGTGGGGAAAAAAAGGACGTAAATTCCGTTTGGGTACGGCGTCGCACGACCGCGCAATTGTCAGTTAAAATCGCACAGTGCCGAATCGCAAAAAGTGGCCTGGACGTAAGACAGCAAAATCCTCCGGTGGTAAAGTGGTTAACCACTTGTCGACCGCCGTCAGTATATTTACTGCTGCAGTCAGCCGCTCCTGTGCAAACCGACGTAGTACTACGTCGCTCGCCCAGGAGCCTGTAGGGCCAGAGGCGCGCTCCTGCCCCCGCTCGTTCACGGGCAACCCCGCGCATGTGACCGGCGGCTCCGATGTCCGCCGGCCACTCGCAATCCCGCTCAGGAGAGGGAGAAAGGCAGGCGGTTGATGTAAACAAAGCCGTCTGTCATTCTCCTTGGTGTAACTGCAGAGATCATACGATCCTACTATGTAGGATCATATGTCTCTGTGGTTACATCACTAGCCACGCCCCCCACAGTTAGAAACACTCCCCTAGGGATACATTTAACCCCTTGATCATCAATAAAGTTAACCCCTTCCCTGCCAGTGTCATTTTTACAGTAACAGTGCATATTTATAGCACTGATTACTGTAGTAATGTCACTGGTATTCCAAAAAGTGTCAAAAATGTCAGTCAGAGGTCCAATCTGTCCGCCGCAATATCGCAGTCCCACAAAAAAAAATTGCAGATCGCCGCCATTACTAGTTAAAAAAAAAAACAATAAAAATGACAGAAATCTTTCCCTTAGTTAGTAAACGCAATAACTTTTGCGCAAACCAAACAAAATACGCTTATTGCGATTTTTTTTTACCAAAAATATGTAGCAGAAAACAAATTGGCCTAAAATGTAAAAAAATTTTGATTTTTACATTTTTTTTTGGTAATTTCATATAAAAAAATGTAAAAAAAATATTGTTATTTTTTCAAAATTGTCGCTCTTTTTTGTTTATAGCGCAAAAAGTAAAAATCGCACAGGTGATCAAATACCACCAAAAGAAATCTCTGTTTGTGGGAAAAAAAGAACGTAAATTTTGTTTGGGTATGGCGTCGCACAACCGCGCAATTGTCCGTTAAAGTCACGCAGTGCCGAATCGCAAAATAGGGCCCTGGTCTTTGAGCAGCCAAATCCTCCGGGGCTTAAGTGGTTAAAGGAGACCTCCCTCTTCTCACCTCTCACACATCCTCCTGCTCTAAAAAAAAGTATACAATCCATCCTTATTTAACCACTTCACTGCCAGAGCTGTTTTTTATATTTTTTGCGCAAATATTTAAATAATTTTAGGCTTGAAGATTGCATAAAACCCCCAAACATTGTACATTTTCTGAAAAGCAGAGGTCCTGGGGAATAAAATAGTGGTGGTTCCATTTTTTTATATCACACAATTTTTAGCTCAACAGTTTGTGAAATGCAAAAATCTCTGTAAAAAATACATTAAAGTTATTTCAGGGCAAATAAATGTAATATACCAGCCAATTATTTGGTAGAATATAAAAGGTGAGGTTGCACCGAGTACATAGATACCCAACAGGTCAAACCTTAAAATTGCTTCTGAAACCGCAACAAACTTCAGTCCCCGATATTCTCCATAGGGGACGCTTTATAAGACCCCTCCAGGTCACCCCCAATAATAATGGGCCGAGAATTATTCATCTCACCCTGGCTGCTTATGGTGATGGTTTCATACGTACATAGACATGTGCGATTACATTCGTATGTGGGGGAGGGTCAACATTCGGGGGGCAGGGCAGCTTTTAACTGCTTGGATGTAACTTTCATTTTTACACTTTTTTCACAAAAACTTTATTGATATCACATGCAATGCAAAGGCTGCTGATCAGGGCCGGCCCTACCATGGGTCCCGCCGGGTCCATTGGACCCAGGCAGAACTTTCAGAGGGGCGGCAAATTGACGCCCAAGATTTTTTTTTTCCCAGCAGTTTTGTGTGTCATCAGTTTGCGGCGCGTTACCCATCTCACCCAGGGCAGGCTGGATCTTCTAGAGGACAGACGGCGGGTGATTGGTGGACCGGTCCAGGGATGAGTTATGGAGGAAGATAACACTATATATAAGATTTTTGCAACTTATTTGTTTGTTTTTTGTCCCTATAGCCCACAAAGCAGCCCCTTAACCCCCACCCCCCTCCACAAAGCAGCCCCTTAACCCCCCCCCCCCCACAAAGCAGCCTCTTAACCCCCACTCCCCCCCACAAAGGAACCTCCTTAACCCCCCCTACAAAGCAGCCCCTTAACCCCCCCACAAAGCAGTCTCTTAACCTTTCCCACAAAGCAGTCCCTTATCCCCACCAACAAAGCAGCCCCTTAACCCCCACATACCCCCACAAAGCAGCCCTAACCCCCCCTCAAAGCAGCCTCTTAACCCTCCCCACAAAGCAACCCCCCCACAAAGCAGCCCCTTAACCCCCACCCCCACAAAGCAGCCCTTTAACCCCCCCCCCCCACAAAGCAGTCCCTTATCCCCACCAACAAAGCAGCCCCTTAACTCCCACATACCCCCACAAAGCAGCCCTAACCCCCTCCCCCAAAGCAGCCTCTTAACCCTCCCCACAAAGCAGCCCCTTAACCCTCCCCACAAAGCAACCCCTTAACCCCCCACAAAGCAGCCCCTTAACCCCCACCCCCACAAAGCTGCCCTTTAACCCCCCCCCACCAAGCAGTCCCTTATCCCCACCAACAAAGCAGCCCCTTAACACCCACATCCCCCCACAAAGCAGCCCCTTAACCCCCCCCACAAAGCAGCCCCTAACCCCCCCCACAAAGCAGCCTCTTAATCCCCCCCCCACAAAGCAGCCTCTTAACCCCCCCACAAAGCAGCCCCTTAACTCCACCCCCCCACAAAGCAACCCCTTAACCCCCCCACCCCCACAAAGCAGCCCTAACCCCCCCCCCAAAGCAGCCTCTTAACCCTCCCCACAAAGCAGCCCCTTAACCCTCCCCACAAAGCAACCCCTTAACCCCCCACAAAGCAGCCCCTTAACCCCCACCCCCACAAAGCAGCCCCTTAACCCTCCCCACAAAGCAACCCCTTAACCCCCCACAAAGCAGCCCCTTAACCCCCACCCCCACAAAGCTGCCCTTTAACCCCCCCCCCACCAAGCAGTCCCTTATCCCCACCAACAAAGCAGCCCCTTAACACCCACATCCCCCCACAAAGCAGCCCCTAACCCCCCCCACAAAGCAGCCTCTTAATCCCCCCCCCCACAAAGCAGCCTCTTAACCCCCCCACAAAGCAGCCCCTTAACTCCACCCCCCCCACAAAGCAACCCCTTAACCCCCCCACCCCCACAAAGCAGCCCCTTAACCCCCCACACACACACACACACACACACACACACATACACAATGCAGCCCTTACAAATTTTGCATATAGACAAGGTGCTGTTGCATGTGAATCTGACTTCCTGATAAATTTAATTTTAGTTTTTATTATCATTATATAGAATAATGAGTGTGGGGGCTTTTTGGTGGGCGTGTTTTTTTCTTTTGGGGGGTTTGGGGCCAGCAGTTCATTCTTGAACCCAGGCAGCACAATGTCTTGGGCCAGCCCGGCTGCTGATCACCTTCTAAAAAAAAAAAAAGAGCAGAGAAGTAGAGAACCTTGTCAGTCTCCCTATGGGCCCCCTGGAGTCTGGGGCCCCAGACAACCGTCCGTTCTGCCCTTATTATATTCTGCATATTGTGAAGGGATGACGCAGGAATTAGCCGAGACACTTTGCTCCCGACAATCCTTTCCAGATTGCTACAGTTTTATGTTTTTTTCTGTAGTTTTTGATTGGACGAAGGCCAATATCCCCCAGCGGGACGGCTCACATCTAGGAAGTTATCGGCATTTTGTTAAATGTCACCTTTCCCGGGCAATGTTCCAGCATTTAGTGTTTAATGGCGTGAACATCTCTTTATAATCCTTGTTGGACGGGAGGGAAGACACACCTGGGTACACAGAGATTGAACGGGACGGGGGGGGGGGGGGGATTTGATTGTGGAAAGGTCAAAAATCATATTTCATCAAAGCAAGCCAGGAGGATCCGCAGGCAGGAGATACCTGAAGGTGTGATAGAAGGTCTTCACAGAAGGATCATACTGAGGGCAATGTGCGGAGCCGCCGCCATATTACAGTTCAGTGCCAGGCAGGAAGTGAAAGCCGCATTATCCAGTGTAGAAAAACCCCAGCTGCTGGTGAATGCAGTCTTATTTCCCCACCTAGAGCCCACACAGCCAGGCATCCAGCATTTTCCTCAATCTCTCACTGACAAAGAACAGTCTAGGGGTTTTCTTCATTGGGGTTTTTTATTGGGAATGATGAACTTGGATAGGGCTAGAGAGCATGGGATACCCCGATAAACAGTAGAAATGAATAACTTGAGGATGCCTCAACCCAGGGGCGTAACTACAGGGGTTGCAATTGCAACCGGGCCCCATGCTCCAGGGGGCCTGTGCAGCTCCCCTGTACACCTGGATAGGAGGGGTGGGGGGGTGGGCAGCATGTAGAGAAATCACTGTCCTCCTTTTTCCTCCTGTAGCTGCAGGAGGAAAATGGAGGAGATTGGTTCCTCTGTATGCTGCCCCCGCCGCTCCTCCTATCCAGTTCACTTGTGTTCTACTGTCTCTGGGCCCCTGTGTGCTCCCCTGGTCTCCCCCCCCTACTGTACTGCCCCCCCCCCACTCTACTCCCTTCCCCCTCCTGCCGGCTGCAGGAGATGTGTCACAATAGAGAACCAGGAAGGAGGCGGGAAATATGTCATTTACCAGCTCCTTCCTTTTCTGAATGGACAGAGTCATAGTCAGTCACATTGTAAACACATAAAATAAAATGATAAAGAATAATACAATTAAAATACCAAAAAGTAAACACTACTGACACCAGTGGGGGAACTTCCATGATCGCAAAGGTCACACTTGCGACCGGCCCTGGCATTCCACCACCCTGGGGAGGCTCCAAGATGGCAGGAAGGGGGCCCTCTGCAGCACTTGTGAAAGGGTCCTGCTGCGGGAACATAATAAAGGGCCCCCCAATGAGAGTAAAGGGTCCCAGGATCAGTGGGAAGAGCCCCAGGCTTGAAGGGAAGGGCCCCGGCCAGGGGTCCGGGGGCCCTTCATGGTTTCTTGCACCGGGGCCCTGAAGGTTCTAGTTACGCCTTTGCCTCAACCCCCTGGCTACACAATACAGATAATAGGAATGTCCCACAGGATCTCTGTGCTGATGGTGACCGGAATTCCTTCCAGAGTTTAAAAGCTACATAACGTCACTGACTCTCCAGCACCAGGGTCATCTACTTACATAGCCACAGGATCACTGATTGCCTCCTACCGAGGCTCCACCAGGCTCTTCTCAGTGAGGGAGATGCAGACCCACACCACCAAGGGATGGCTGGACTCTTCCCCACCAACTTCCTCCTGCCGCTCTCCAGTGAGCTTCTCCAGACCCAACTTGAGCTTGGTAATAGGCCCCCTAGCTTAGCCCAGCTGGGACCTTGATGCCTTCCTAATGGTTTCTTCTAGAAATCTGCCCCAGGGGCAGAGCCCCCCCCCCGTACAGGCGTCTCCTCCAGCAAAACTTAACCCAGGAACTCTGCACCCTGCCGCTCAGCCCTCAGACTATTTATGGGCTCTCTTACCACCAACTGGGCACACCCCCTCCCCAGGGATACAAATTCAAGCTGCATGCCCGGTTCTTCCTCCCAATATGATTCTAGAATCCTCTGGAAGACAGGGGGAGGTAACAGAGCAACAGCCTATGAGACACTGAGCAGCCCAAATTAATCAACCCCTGATCCACTGATTACAAATGTAGCACCCTCCTAGATAGGTGCTAGGCAGGTAAAGTGTAGTTTGGTCTGTCTGCTTATCAGGGGGAGCCTGATTGTTAGATTTGCCTGTTGCATGTGCCCATGTGTGATTCATCTGGGCTGAGGGAGTGTCCCCACTATGTCCAATAGGGGAGCCTGTTGGATAGTGGAGAAAACCCAGCCAGTGACACACAGGCTTTTGTAGCTATCCCAGTGGGTTGGCACAAACAGTGGTGCATCCTGGGATGGGCTATAAAAGCCAAGGGCACATGTGGCAGGGGGTCTTTGGGCGGGAAGCCAGGTCCCATAAGGAGGGTATGGCTGTTTCTCCTTCTGCAGTTGGGAAAGGTGGTCACAGGCAGTCGGCCTGGTGACCCTGAAGGTGTTGCTGAATGCAGAGGTCCATTGGATGCTGACAAGTGGAGTTTGGACTTTGGCGGCAACGGTGACTCTGGAAAAACAGTGTCCGTGAGTACAGAGGAACTTGCCCAGGGGTCTGCCAAGGAGGGGACCACTCCAGAAGCTAGGGTCAGTGGATGGGTGTCAGCACACTGGGATTCAGAGGAAAAGGGGTGCCAGTTTCAGAGAATATTTACAAGGGAGCATTTAAAGTATCTTCACTTAGTGGCAAAGTGAAGCAGCGGCCTTGCCGCATTCTACAAGTTAGCTGTCCCTCAGACTGTGAATAGTTAATAGTTGGAGTATCCCACTCATCCCTTCTCCTATCCAAGTTCTCAATAAAACTACAAAAAACCAACATCCCCTGGAATGATTAATGACTGAGCCAAGAACTTTTAACGCTGCTATCTGCTGTCCGTTGCTAAGGGTAACCCAGGGGAATCCAGAAAGTGTAATTCTCAGCAGTCCTCTAGGGGGCAGTGCTACACAAAGAAGCCAACTCAATTTACCTAGCAGCCTACTCTACTCTAGGGGGGGTGATACACCAGCAAACACTGCAACTGTGCTAAAGGCTGAAATTCCACTAAATTTACATTAGAAGAAGTCACCAGCACTCCACCAGCTTCTGATCACCATGTATTGTGAAAGGCTCATAAGATGCGGGATTGTAGCGCTTACCCCCCGGAGGGGTCGCTGAGATTGACACAGGAGGTACCCCTGTTATAGTACAGAGGCTGCCATCCACAAGCACATTTCCGTGCACACTGACAACACAAGCTCAGTCTGGGGGATGTCTTTTTCAGATCTTATTGCTGATTAACTTGAAACAGGAGAAGGGTTCAGAGGTTCAGGATACTCCAAAATGATCAATAGGATGATAAAGCTCTAGCACAACAATAAAGTCACATCTGGGTCTTACTCACAGTGTCCCGGGAGCCGTCTGCCACCCAGCCTCCAAACTTGGAGGGGTAAAAGGTCCTTCTCCAGACCAGGACTTCTCCAGACAAGCAATCTTCTCCAGGCCCTGAACTCAGCTCCTGCTATCCTTGTCTCAGTGTAGCTGCCTCCCAGGGGCAGTAGCCCCTGGAGAACTGGAACCCTCTTAGCAGAGAAAGAACCTTCTCCAAGGGCCTCCCAAACATTGGTCATATGATGTCATTTTGCTGGGAGTCTGCTCTGTCTTGTTACTTTTGTTGCATGTAATTTCTCTGGTGTGACTGACAAATCTCTTTCCTTTTTGTGTTTATTTCTGCGTAATCTGGGAAAAAAATCATAAATAAAGAATTTTTTAAAAACGCAGATCGTCTTTCAAAGGTGCAACAATACCGGCTGCATATCTAAACATAGCCTAAGGCCTGGTTCACATCTGGATCTGGAATCCAAATGGTTTCTAAATTGTGCTAAAATCGCTAAATGTGCAAGCGCAGGTGCCATTCATTCCCAATGGCAAATAGTAAAAAAAAAAAATGCACAGCTTTATGACGCGTTTCGTCACAATGACATCATCAGGATCAGGTCCGCTCCTGACGACGTCCTTGTGATGAAATGCATAAGGCAGGGGTGTCAAACTCAATTTTATCGCAGGCCGCATCAGCATTACAGCTGCCCTCAAAGGGCCAGTTATATCTGTAGGATTAGATGTCCAGAGCACCCCATGCCCTCTTACACCCTACATGCGATGTCAAGAACCCCTCCCCCCACCATCAGAAGTCAAGAGTCACCCACCCTTCCTTACATCACAATGCACCCCCTTATCTTGTGCTGCTGCCAGGAAGAAGATGCGGTTGGATCTGGGCAGAAGTACAGGGTCTGGAGGAGAACCAGAGGAGGGCTGGAGTCAGCTTCCAGAGTCTGCTGAATGCTGAGACCAGGGGAGGCAGAGACAAGGCGGGTGCCGCAGCTGCAGGAGAGGTGCGAGGGCCACATGAAATGGCCTGGGGGGCCGCATTCGGCCTGCGGGCCTTGTGTTTGACACCTGTGGCATAAGGTGAAGCATATTGCGCCATTGTGTCACTCCCCGTTTCCGGTCCATGAAGCGCAGGGCATCCCGGACTCATTGTTTTACATGCCTGTTATCTCCTTATATCATGTAATATATAATAATATAATAATGCTAATAAACCCAAAGTAATTTACACTGTGAGGTTTTCCTCTGTCTGCTTATTCCCTGTATGAGACCATTATTAAAGTGGAAGACGAAGGAGAAGAGAGTGAGATACCTTATCCAACCTGAGATTACTGTCTGGATGTTTTCTAGCCCCTGTAGGGATCGGCTTTTCTGGTGATTGCGGTCCTGGAGGGGGAGCATGAATGGAAGCACTTTGTTCACCATATGTTTGATGCACCCCAGTACAAGAGCACCAGAACAAGAGCACCAGCACAACAAGAGCACCAGTACAAGAGCACCAGTACAAGAGCACCAGCACAAGAGCACCAGCACTACAAGAGCACCAGCACAAGAGCACCAGTACAAGAGCACCAGCACAACAAGAGCACCAGTACAAGAGCACCAGTACAACAAGAGCACCAGTACAAGAGCACCAGCACAAGAGCAACAGTACAAGAGCACCAGCACAACAAGAGCGCCAGTACAAGAGCACCAGCACTACAAGAGCACCAGTACAAGAGCACCAGTACAACAAGAGCACCAGTACAAGAGCACCAGCACTACAAGAGCACCAGTACAACAAGAGCACCAGTACAAGAGTACCAGCACAACAAGAGCACCAGTACAAGAGCACCAGTACAAGAGCACCAGCACTACAAGAGCACCAGCACTACAAGAGCGCCAGTACAAGAGCACCAGCACTACAAGAGCACCAGTACAAGAGCACCAGTACAACAAGAGCACCAGTACAAGAGCACCAGCACTACAAGAGCACCAGTACAACAAGAGCACCAGTACAAGAGCACCAGCACTACAAGAGCACCAGTACAAGAGCACCAGTACAAGAGCACCAGCACTACAAGAGCACCAGCACTACAAGAGCACCAGTACAAGAGCACCAGTACAACAAGAGCACCAGTACAAGAGCACCAGCACTACAAGAGCACCAGTACAACAAGAGCACCAGTACAAGAGTACCAGCACAACAAGAGCACCAGTACAAGAGCACCAGTACAAGAGCACCAGCACTACAAGAGCACCAGCACTACAAGAGCACCAGTACAAGAGCACCAGCACTACAAGAGCACCAGCACAAGAGCACCAGTACAAGAGCACCAGTACAAGAGCACCAGCACAAGAGCACCAGTACAAGAGCACCAGCACAAGAGCACCAGTACAAGAGCACCAGTACAAGAGCACCAGTACAAGAGCACCAGCCTCCAGCACAAGAGCACCAGCACAAGAGCACCAGTACAAGAGCACCAGTACAAGAGCACCAGCACAAGAGCACCAGTACAAGAGCACCAGTACAACAAGAGCACCAGTACAAGAGCACCAGTACAACAAGAGCACCAGTACAAGAGCACCAGCACAAGAGCAACAGTACAAGAGCACCAGCACAACAAGAGCGCCAGTACAAGAGCACCAGCACTACAAGAGCACCAGTACAAGAGCACCAGTACAACAAGAGCACCAGTACAAGAGCACCAGCACTACAAGAGCACCAGTACAACAAGAGCACCAGTACAAGAGTACCAGCCCAACAAGAGCACCAGTACAAGAGCACCAGTACAAGAGCACCAGCACTACAAGAGCACCAGCACTACAAGAGCGCCAGTACAAGAGCACCAGCACTACAAGAGCACCAGTACAAGAGCACCAGTACAACAAGAGCACCAGTACAAGAGCACCAGCACTACAAGAGCACCAGTACAACAAGAGCACCAGTACAAGAGCACCAGCACTACAAGAGCACCAGTACAAGAGCACCAGTACAAGAGCACCAGCACTACAAGAGCACCAGCACTACAAGAGCACCAGCACTACAAGAGCACCAGTACAACAAGAGCACCAGTACAAGAGCACCAGCACTACAAGAGCACCAGTACAACAAGAGCACCAGTACAAGAGTACCAGCACAACAAGAGCACCAGTACAAGAGCACCAGTACAAGAGCACCAGCACTACAAGAGCACCAGCACTACAAGAGCACCAGTACAAGAGCACCAGCACTACAAGAGCACCAGCACAAGAGCACCAGTACAAGAGCACCAGTACAAGAGCACCAGCACAAGAGCACCAGTACAAGAGCACCAGCACAAGAGCACCAGTACAAGAGCACCAGTACAAGAGCACCAGTACAAGAGCACCAGCCTCCAGCACAAGAGCACCAGCACAAGAGCACCAGTACAAGAGCACCAGTACAAGAGCACCAGCACAAGAGCACCAGTACAAGAGCACCAGTACAACAAGAGCACCAGCACAAGAGCACCAGTACAAGAGCACCAGCACAACAAGAGCACCAGTACAAGAGCACCAGCACTACAAGAGCACCAGTACAAGAGCATCAGTACAACAAGAGCACCAGTACAAGAGCACCAGCACTACAAGAGCACCAGTACAAGAGCACCAGCACTACAAGAGCACCAGTACAACAAGAGCACCAGTACAAGAGCACCAGCACTACAAGAGCACCAGTACAAGAGTACCAGCACTACAAGAGCACCAGCACTACAAGAGCACCAGTAAAACAAGAGCACCAGTACAAGAGCACCAGTACAACAAGAGCACCAGCACTACAAGAGCATCAGTACAAGAGCACCAGCACACATTGCACATGTTTTTAGTACTTATTATATGGATTTATCAGTTGTGTTTTATATTGTCACTCACTGTATTATGAATCATTGTTGGTTTATCTCTGCACTTTTAGCTCTTTATTTTATTTTACAATATTTTGGGAGAATTCACCAACCATTCACTCAGTAATCAGAATATATTTTGTTTTTATCCGCTTCCAGACCGCTCCATAGCAGACATAGGGGTCACCTCACTAAAGGTTACCGCGTGCGATATGAAGGTCATGTGACCCGTTTTTTGATATTATCGCATAAGAGAATAAAAGAGTCGATTTATCAAAGTCAGTAAAATATGAAATAAAACATGAGATAAATCATTAAAGTCAATTCACTAAAACCCCCCCCCCCCACATTTGTATTCATCCCCCGGTGATTGGTGGGGTGATTTCCCATCTACAGACTGGGGGGAGATTTCTATCCATTTTATTTATTTATTTTCTTTAGTAGTAATGGCGGCGATCAGCGACTTGTAGGGGACATTCTGACACTTTGTGGGGACCAATGACACCAGTATAGTATATGTCCCCCCAGGGCAGTACCCGGACCCCCATACCCCTTTACATGTCCCCCCAGGGCAGTACCCGGACCCCCATACCCCTTTACATGTCCCTCAGGGCAGTACCCAGACCCCCATACCCCCTTTACATATCCTCCAGGGCAGTACCCGGACCCCCATACCCCTTTACATGTCCTCCAGAGCAGTACCCGGACCCCCATACCCCCTTTACATATCCTCCAGGGCAGTACCCGGACCCCCATACCCCCTTTACATATCCTCCAGGGCAGTACCCGGACCCCCATACCCCTTTACATGTCCCCTAGGGCAGTACCCGGACCCCCATACCCCTTTACATGTCCCCCAGTGCAGTACCCGGACCCCCATACCCCTTTACATGTCCCCCAGTGCAGTACCCGGACCCCCATACCCCTTTACATGTCCCCCAGGGCAGTACCCGGACCCCCATACCCCTTTACATGTCCCCCAGTGCAGTACCCGGACCCCCATACCCCTTTACATGTCCCCCAGGGCAGTACCCGGACCCCCATACCCCTTTACATGTCCCCCAGTGCAGTACCCGGACCCCCATACCCCTTTACATGTCCCCCAGGGCAGTACCCGGACCCCCATACCCCTTTACATGTCCCTCAGGACAGTACCCGGACCCCCATACCCCTGTTTATGGCAATAACTTGCATATAAGCCTTCAAAATGGGCACCTTAGATTTTTCAAGTTCGGCTCCTATAGACTTCAATGGGGTTCACCGTTCGGGTCCAAACTTTTTCTCCATTCTCTGCTGCGAATGGAACCTGGGGGGAGGGGGGGGGGTTGTTCAGCCCCTCCCTGGTGCTTTCACCGAAATGATGCATTTCCTAAACTGCTGCGCTAACATCATGTGATAGAAAGAGATTAAAAACTTCCACCATTTTATTCTCCAGGGTCTCTGTGTTCAGACAATGGATCATGTGTGGGGGGAGGGGGAGGGGGGTTATGTAATCTTCAGGCATAAAATGAGTTTTTAAACACACAAAAAGCACAAACAAGGTTCCGTCAGTGAAAGGGTTAAATAAGATTGATTGTATACTTTGTTGTGGAGAAGGGGGGTTTGTGATGTGAGAAGCCGGAGTTCTCCTTTAAATAAGGATACATTGTATACATTGTAATAGACTGGGATGATGTGTGACGGGTAACAATGTAACAATCTCTGATTGATGCTATGTATTATATATACTGTATATATATATATATAGGGGGAGGAGTTCCCTTTTAAATAGATACATTGTATTAGACTGGGATGCCGTGTGAGAGGTAACAATGTAACAATCTCCAATTGATGTTACTATATATAAATATATGGGGAGGAGTTCTCCTTTAAATAAGGATACATTGTATTAGATTGGGATAATGTGTGACAGGTAACAATGTAACATTACCTGATTGATGCTGTTATATACATGGGGAGGGGGGGGGGAGTTCCCCTTACAAAAGAATATACATTGTAATAGACTGGGATGACATGTGGAAGGTAACAATGTAACAATCTCTGATTGATGCTATTATACATATGGGGAGGAGTTCCCCTTCAAATAAAGATACATTGTATTAAACTGGGATAACGTGTGAAAGGTAACAATGTAACAGTATCTGATTGATTCTAATACATATATATATATGGGGAGGAGTTCCCTTTTAAATAGATACATTGTATACATTGTATTAGACTGGGATGATGTACGACGGGTAACAATGTAACAATCTCTGATTGATGCTATGTATTATATATATATATATATAGGGGGAGGAGTTCCCTTTTAAATAGATACATTGTATACATTGTATTAGATGTGAATAATGTGTGAGAGGTAACAATGTAACAATCTGAATAATGCTACTATCTATAAATATGTGAGAAGGCGTTCCCCTTTAAACGAAGATGCGCTGTATACATTGTAATAGACTGGGATGACATGTGGAAGGTAACAATGTAGCAATCTCTGATTGATGCTATTATATAAATATATGGGGAGGAGTTCCCCTTTAAATGAAGATACATTGTATACATTGTATTTGATTTGAAGGATGTGTGAGAGGTAACAATGTAACAATCTCTGATTGGTGTTACTATAAATAAATATGTGAGATCTCCTTTAAATAAAGATAAATTGTACATTGTATGTGTGGGAGGTAACAATGTAACAACCTCTGATCGATGCTATTATACATATGGAGAGGGTTTCCCCTTTGAAGATACATTGTATACATTGTGTTAGACTGGGATGACGTGTGAGAGGTAACAATGTAACAATCTCTGATTGATGTTACTATATATAAATATATGGGGAGTTCTCCTTTAAATAATGATACATTGTATACATTGTATTAGATTGGGATAACGTGTGAGAGGTAACAATGTAACAATCTCTGATTGGTGCTATTATATACATGGGGGGAGGAGTTCCCCTTACAAAAGAAGATACATTCTATACATTGTAATAGACTGGGATGACTTGTGAGAGGCAACAATGTAACATTATCTGATTGATGTTACTATATATAAATATATGGGGAGGAGTTCTCCTTTAAATAATGATACATTGTATACATTGTATTAGGTTTGAATGAGGTGAGAAGGGGGAGTTCCCCTTTAGATGAAGATCCATTGTAGCCATGGCGGGGTGGGCGGTAACAATGTATCATTCCGCGCTCTGATCTAAGCCCCGCCCTCCCTTGTCATTTCTCCTCGGGCCGCGCGCGCTCCATGTCGGTCTGACGTCACCGTCGTCATGGCAGCGGCTGGAGAAAAGCGGGCACAACACAACCCCTCCCAACTCCTCCCTCCCCTTGTCTCCATGGCAGCGGGCGGGCTGTGGGGGGGCGTGTCCGGCCGGGCAGCGGGCGCCACCTGCCGTTCGTTACCATCCGGAGCAAGGACGCGGGAGCCGGGGGGCGGGGCTCATTGGAAGAAAGAAGCGGGACGTCCGCATGTTGCCCGCCCACAGAGGCGGAGATTCGCAGGACGTCCGGCGTTTTCATCCAATCCGATCACTCTGGAAGGATCAACGTCAGGACTCCACCCCCTCCCACCCTTCACCGGCGATCCGCGCTATTGTCTCTCTGAGGGGGCGTGTCCTTAGGCTGAGTGTGCGGTGATTGGCTGTTGCCGGGACTGGACCCTCCCGCGGGGTGTGAGCCTGTCGTGTTGTGACGCAGCTCCGCCCGACTCGTCCTGCTCGGCTGTGAGGGAGAGGAAAATGGCGGACGCAGAGCTGAACGTGGACAGTCTGATCAGCCGCCTGCTGGAGGGTGAGTGAGGGGGGACCCGGGAGGGGGCGGGGCGCCGGATCAGGGGCCCCTGGGAGTGACGGCTCCGCTCCGGTGTCCCAAGATGGCGGGAGAGTCCGGGGACCGAGAGTGTGGGGGATGGAGATCCAGGGGCCCAGTATGGGGGAAGGGGGACTACAGAGGGGCCCCAGAGGTGCATAGGGGGGCAACTAGAGGAGGGATGGAGGGCCAGGGGCCCAGTATGGGGGGGAGGGGGACTCTATGGGGCCCCAGTGAGGATGAGGGGGTCCTCGGATGTGAAATGATGGGGGGTGTGGGGGACGTCCTCGGTGTAACGTGATGGAGGGGACTTCCTCAGTGTGGGGTGATGGGGGGTGTGAGGGACTCCTTGGGGTCCTCGGTGTGAGGTGATGGGGGAGGGAAACTTCCCTGGGGTCCTCGGTGTGGGGTGATGGGGGGTTAGGTGGGTGTCCTCGTTGATGGGGGGGGGGGGGACTTTCTCGGGTCCTAGGTGTGGGGTGTGAGGGACTTCCTCTGGGTCCTCGGTGTTAGGTGATGAAAGGTGTTGTGGGAAACTTCCTCGGTGTGGGGGGATGGGGAGGTATGAGGGTGGTCCTCAGTGTGAGGTGATAGGAGTTGTGGGGGACTTCCCTGGGGTTCTCGGTGTGGGGTGATAGGGGGGTGTGAGGGACTTCATCAGGGTCCTCGTGTAGGGTGATATGGGGGTGAGGGGGACTTCCTCGGGGGTGTGAGGTGATGGGGAGTGTGGGGGACTTCCTCAGGGGTGTGAGGTGATGGGAGG